>NW_023144633.1:7897730-7958716 GCF_012932325.1 Thrips palmi
GGATTGCCGGGTAAAAAAGTACGGGATTCCTTGTAAAAAAAGTACGGTGTTGCCTGTAAAAAAAGTACGGTATTGTCTGTAAAAAAACGTTAACGCTAACGCTAACGTGAAAGCAGATGATACTACATTTAAATGTGTGGTATTTTTTTTCTCCATGATGAGTAGAAAAATTTGTCGATGACGAATGTGACATTTCGTGAATTAATTTGGAAGAGTAAACACTCGGAACTCTTCATTTGACAAATTTCTTACACATAATCATTCACGAAAATGTCAATTTTATTTTAACTTTTGGATATCCTAACGTGCCATTGTTTTGTTTTAAAACATGTTCGCAATGTCGGTGGCACACTCATATGTCGGATACCGCTTGTGTTGGGTATCATTTTCGTTTTTTCAAAGCGAGGATGCACAATTTGGTGGCTAATCACATGAATACTCAACACCCGTAAGAGTTGTTTTCGGTACTAGGGCGGGATGCCTCGCCGGACGCAGCGTGTCAGCCACATCTCCAAGCAGGGCCGGCCGGCCGAGGCCTGCGACACCCGAACCCGAGACGCTCAAGATAAGCAAGCATGAGTGGCGTGCACTGCCGACTGCCGGCGCGCCGCTTCTCGAGAGGGGAAAGGGGTTTTGGGGGGGGGGGGGGGGCAGTGCTATGCGTTCTACGCACTCAAGGTTCAAGTGGGTGGGTGTGTGTGGACTGTTGCGGGGTGTGGCGAAGCGCGGCGGGACGTGGCGTCTAGGCAGAGGAAGGGGCGCGGGGGGGCAGCTGCGCGATGAGTGCTAGCAGCGTCTCGTAACGAGAGGAAGGGGAGCGGCACCGCGCAACGTGAGGGACGCACTTAGGAGTACTAGATAGCTGGGTGTTGTCGAGGTTATACGCCGCGCGCGCAACCCGAGCCCCCGCAGCCGCGCCGATTCATGGTGCGGCGGGACCGCGGCGCGGTGCGGCACGCTGAGGGCCCTCCGCTCATAATCTTCTAGGCAGGCCAGCCAGCCGCTGCCTTGCCAGCGAGGCGCTCGGCCTCTTCTAGGCTTGCTTTTCAGGCAACGAGGCAACTGCTGCCTGGCTAGCCGGAAACTCGGTACTCTCTGCACGAGAGTACAAGCACGCTGATACGTGAACGTATCATCTGCTAAAAAACCACGGTTTTGCCTGTTAAAAAAAGTACGGTGAAGTCTGGAGTAATCAGTACAGGATTTACCGTGATCTTTTCTCGCAGTGCTGACTCATTCGCACTACTAATTGCTGGCAATCTCCCTGTGACAGGCGAACGCCACGTGCCCGCTGTGTCTGGAGGTGGTGGACCAACGTGTCGGCGTGCCGTACCACTGTCTGGTGTATCATCAAAGGGACGAGGCCTGTCCCCATTGCTGTCCCGCCCCATCAAGGACTTATCCAGCCCCCTGACCAGTTCCACCACCCCAAAGTCGGACGGCCTTGTCGCTCCGAGCTTGGGTGGTGCCCGGGGAGCGGTTGTGATCTTCCTTCAGCTCGTGGAGCGACTTCGTCCGGCACACCGCTAACTCTCACGACCTGGCCGTCTCGGACCGAGCCTTGGTGTGCCAACTCTGTTTGCGCGTTCAAAGGTCACCCAAAGCCCTCAAGAGGCACTCGGAAAGCACTTCGACACTCAGAAAGAGCACTTCTTGTGCGATATATGCCCGGCTAGATTTTTAAGCAAAACGCCTGTCGCAGCACATGAAGTGTTTCACAGGAAATAGGGGAATATGTTTATGTATATAGGTAATGATCAGTGTAATATGATAATATGATAATGGTTTTTTTTGTACAGTTATTTGTTTTTTAGGATGCTAGATCTTATTTCAAACCCGATCTGGTTTATTGTGAGGACAGTATTTTTCAAGTTTTGGACCTCAAGATTACTTCTTCGTTTAAGTCCTTCTGTGAGAAGAGGTAGAGCAGGAGATGCAGATCATTCGCGTCGCAACTGATTGACTGATTGTTTAGGTGTGTTCATAGACGGGCTGTTTCCTTTTAAGTTAATGTGATGATAAAACGTTATTTTTAGTTTCAATGAAGGCCTGTCAAAATCTGTCCTTTCGTCCTCCATTTTGAGGGGTGTATTATTTGTTCGAAGTACCTCATTCTCCCACGAAAGGGACGAACTACAGTGTTCACTTAAGAACAAAAACTGAGCTCCTTGACTTCCCTGAAACCCCCAAAAAAAACCTGTCAACCCCTTTTTATTACCAATTTTCGATCAATTCACCTTTTTGAAATTTTCGGGTTTCCCGTACTGGTTACAGGTTTACATCTCCCCAAATAAACCCGGGAAATTCCCTTTTCAGATTCGGGCACCGGGGAAAAACGTTTTATGGGGACCGATCCAGTCCCCGAAAAGAAAGTAATCCCCACTACAAAAAAGTTAATTTCCCAGGAAAAAAGGGAATTTGGCATTTAAGGGTTTTTTAATAACGAAAAAAATGCCCCCCATTTCTTGTAATCCAAAAAACCGAGTTCCCCATATATTTAAGTCTCTTTGAGTTGTGTCAGGGACCATTTCGACTCCTCTTAAGAGAACCATCCTACCTTACGCGCTCGGAAGCTGGGAGAATATCCTAATTCGTTTGAAGTAAATTTTACAGGGAGCACATTGTTGTGTCATAATTGTTAAATTCTGGTGTCAGAAGTCTCATTTATATCTAAAAGTTCCTTTCCACTGCTTAAACTCATGAACAAGTGGGGTCCCACACCATTTTAGTTTCTGGGTTATGCACGTTTATGTTAACTTTAAGTCGTTACTCCCAAATTCTCCTTACGACAAAGGAACAGGTACCCTTGCTTTTGGGTATTGGCAATAGTTTTGCACACGAAAAATTTAGTGCAAAAACGTTGCCCGTTTCAAAATTTCTCTCAGTTTTTCCTGTAAAATTTAGAAGACTAATATGTGTCCATGGATCAAATCTCTTGAATTTGAAGAAAAATGAATAGCTGTATAATTTCATAGCATTTACGGGCTATTGTGGGCTGATATTTTTAAATGCTCCAACGCTATGTTGTGCTTATTTCTCTGAAGGTTCATTTGCCGGTATCTTAATTCATCTTTTCTTTTTATTTCTCCTGAGGAAAACTTCGCATCTAAAACGTTAACTTCTATACAGATACTAATTGAAATTGCACTCCACGGAGTTAAGACCCCCATTCGTCCAATAGCGGTTGAATTTTAACCTCAAAATGTACTTCCGGTGTCAAACGTTTCTAGGACATCGTTTATGTGAACCGAGTATGTCCTAGAATTGTGTTAATTTCCCATGGGATCGCCTTTTTGCCTTTACTTTGTAAATCGTTCATGTGTCATGCTTTGTGTCAGTGTGTTGATAAGATTCTTCTTTGGTTTCTTCAGGTGGATGCGCCGTGTGATTTGTGCCCACAAATGAAGCTAGCTGACGGGCTGCATCGTCAAGGCGACGCGCCCTGCCCCTGTACTCGGTTCGCCGCCTCGGTGACGTAGCCAACCACACGGCGCAGTTCTTTGCCCAGACTGTCTTGCGGTGGAGTGTGGAAATCGGCTGCGGTCCGTCGTTGAGCTCATGGGAGGAAGAAGACTACAGCCAGCTCCGTGGGGAGCTGCCATTCTTGCGCCATTTTCTTCGTATTATTGCAAATTCCTTCGTTAGACGCATTTAGAGTGTATTGATGCGAAGCCTGGTATTGTATATATACTTCGCAAACGTGGTTGTAACAGCTGCTATGTTTTCTGTGCAGTCGCAGTGTTTTCTGTTAAGTTTCTGGCTTCTTCCGAGCCACTAGCTTACATTTTGTACTACTGTTCAAATCTGTTTAGTTTATGTACGTGTGTTGCCGCTCAATGTCAATAATGCTTCTTGTGCGGTCTAACTTTTCAGCGTCAAGTTCATAATTGTTCACTTTATTCACTTATTACGTAACTTTTTTTTTCCACAGCTCTGCCCTTGTCGGGCCTTACGGACTGACAACGAGAGCGAGAACGACGAAAGACGTCACGTTAAATGCGAATGAACCCTTGGATTATACCCTTGGAGAATCCCACGTTAATACGACAGCAGGTTTTCGTGCGTTAAGCTAAAGTCCCATTCGATGTCGTTGCGAGACCGGAATCGGGTCAATTTTAAGCGGAAAATTGCTGTGCGTTTTAATTTATGCCGCAAGAAGTAAGGAGTTTCGAGATCTCGCCTAGTCGGTTGGACTAGAAACACCAACACACCCGACTCTTCGGACTTTTTGAAATGCTTAACTATGCACTGGTTATGTTTATTTACGCATTCACTGGTACGCAAGGTGATTATAACATAATGCATCGTGTACATTTTATGCAGGAGGATGCTTAAAATGTATACAGTGATAAGTAATTTTAGACACACCTTACGTACGTATCTATGCAAGCATAATTGTGCAACATAAAGTCCGCTAGAGTTAAGAGTGCACCGATCTACACTCCCTGCAATACCGTTTGGGTGGAAAAGATTTTGGCTGTGTGAATTATCGGTCAACCCCGCTTAAGAGATGACGGTTTTAAATTCAATGACTGAGCCGTTGCGTTCTGTAATTGAAGGTGGTGGGCAATTCTTTTCTGAATTTTATGTCTTCTGCCTTGCCCTCTTGTAGTTACGCGGGTTTATCTGTTGCTTGGTTTGGATTTTGCATGCGTCAGCGGGTTGGAGATTTAACGGAATATTTGGAGCGTATGCGAGAGTGATGCTAGTGCGAAGAATATAGTCGTCTATTTTTATACGTACTTTAATATTTTGGTAAACTTCACGTTGAAAACGGAACCTGGTTTTCCCAGGAAGCCCATTGTGAAGATATAAGTAATTTCCAGGGTGTTCCTGGGAAAACCAGGAACAGTTTTTACCGTGTTGTAAACACTCAAAATATTTAGTCAAAATGCACATCTCTCTTTTATTTCTGAGCTTTATTTTGCCTGTTACTTTTGTGGACGGTCGAATGTCACTATGTCCGAGCTGTGAATGAAAGCTGACTGCCGGTTGTTGCTCTAGGTTCTGCAGAGGCCGCCACGGTCCGTATATCCGTTAGGAAGGATCTACACTCGGACTGCGCGCAAGGCCCTCTGCTGCCGACCGCTGCCCCATGCCCACTACATGCTGCCCCATGCCCACTACCCGCTGCCCCATGCCCACCACCCGCTCCGGCAGCGGAGCAGGTGAAGCTGTGCAAGTGCGGCGGAAAGGACAGAACTATCGGCTGGTGCACCTTCCCGCACTGTGACCGGCCTTTCCGGTCGTGGGAAGATCACTTCGAGCATCAGAAGGCGTGTCATATCGACAGGGCTCAGGTCAGTACAAGCCATCATCACTCGAAGTCGCTCTGCCAAAATTTGATTGTCACTTCATGGCAATGCCAAGGTTAATGTTCCTCTCCAGGCTGTCTGCAAAGCATTTGGTAGAATAGTTGTCGTTGTCACGCCCATTCAATGAGGAGCTTTGATGACAATTTCATTTGTTATGTGATGACATTTTCATCACTTTGTGACGCCAGTTTCGTCACTTTGTGACGACATTTTCATCACATTCACTGGTAGCCAACAAATGGGAGGTAATATTCATTGGAGTGTGAATTTTGTCACGTTCGTTTGAATTTGTTGTCACATTCGTTTGTACGAGACTGGGCCGTTTTAGTAAGGTGTCACATGACGTCATATTCAAACGAGCGTGACAAAATTCGCACACGAACGAATTAGACGTCACATTCGTTAGCTACCAATGTTGCGATGATATTTTCATCACTTTGCGATGACATTCTCATCTTTGCTTTGTGCCGACCTTTTCTTCTTTTTATCATGACATTTTCATCCATTTGCAAGAGATGGAAATGTCATCCACTATTTTGTCATTAAATGACAACAAATTTTCGTAGTGTGCTGGAAGCTGTTCACTTTTCTTTCCTGTGCTGAATTGTGCCTATCCATATCTGAAGTCCCCTCCGCTACGGAAATCTGCAAAGATTCACGGATATTTTGTGTCTTTTGACTGTGGGTCAGCCATCTTTTAGCATACACTCAAGTTGCAACTTTCCTTTTTGTACGAAACGTTTCTGGATTTTGTGCATCGTAACCTTCCGTTCAGTTTTGATGTGAAAATTTTGTGGTCGATCGCGTTCAAATTTGCACCTAATTGAAGTCGAACCTCACTCTGAGAAAAAATGACGGTAAATCCTGGATAATTTTTTTGCCAAACTTTACCGTACTTCAAAAACCAGTATCCACCGTACAGTCTACAGTATTTTCCGTACTTGTTTTACAAAATATTCCGTAGTTTTTTTTATCAGTAGTTACCGTTCTTTCGTACAGTGCATGCCGTAGGAAGGACCTGATCTGGTCCCAACAAAGGCCGCTCCCAAGAATTGTCCACATCAGGATCTTGAAAAAAGGGGGTCGACCGACTGAAAAATTTTATTGCACCTTTCGATAGGTCTCGTCAAGACCTTTTCAACGAGTGGTCGGAAGGGGGGTCCAGGAGTCCGACTTCAGCAGTTATGTACATCAGAATCTTAAAAAACGAGGGTCGACCGACTGAAATAAATTATAGCAGATTTTGATAGATATTAAAAGTACGGGATTGCCGGGTAAAAAAGTACGGGATTCCTTGTAAAAAAAGTACGGTGTTGCCTGTAAAAAAAGTACGGTATTGTCTGTAAAAAAACGTTAACGCTAACGCTAACGTGAAAGCAGATGATACTACATTTAAATGTGTGGTATTTTTTTTCTCCATGATGAGTAGAAAAATTTGTCGATGACGAATGTGACATTTCGTGAATTAATTTGGAAGAGTAAACACTCGGAACTCTTCATTTGACAAATTTCTTACACATAATCATTCACGAAAATGTCAATTTTATTTTAACTTTTGGATATCCTAACGTGCCATTGTTTTGTGTTAAACATGTTCGCAATGTCGGTGGCACACTCATATGTCGGATACCGCTTGTGTTGGGTATCATTTTCGTTGTTTCAAAGCGAGGATGCACAATTTGGTGGCTAATCACATGAATACTCAACACCCGTAAGAGTTGTTTTCGGTACTAGGGCGGGATGCCTCGCCGGACGCAGCGTGTCAGCCACATCTCCAAGCAGGGCCGGCCGGCCGAGGCCTGCGACACCCGAACCCGAGACGCTCAAGATAAGCAAGCATGAGTGGCGTGCACTGCCGACTGCCGGCGCGCCGCTTCTCGAGAGGGGCAAGGGTTGGGGGGGGGGGGGGGGCAGTGCTATGCGTTCTACGCACTCAAGGTTCAAGTGGGTGGGTGTGTGTGGACTGTTGCGGGGTGTGGCGAAGCGCGGCGGGACGTGGCGTCTAGGCAGAGGAAGGGGCGCGGGGGGGCAGCTGCGCGATGAGTGCTAGCAGCGTCTCGTAACGAGAGGAAGGGGAGCGGCACCGCGCAACGTGAGGGACGCACTTAGGAGTACTAGATAGCTGGGTGTTGTCGAGGTTATACGCCGCGCGCGCAACCCGAGCCCCCGCAGCCGCGCCGATTCATGGTGCGGCGGGACCGCGGCGCGGTGCGGCACGCTGAGGGCCCTCCGCTCATAATCTTCTAGGCAGGCCAGCCAGCCGCTGCCTTGCCAGCGAGGCGCTCGGCCTCTTCTAGGCTTGCTTTTCAGGCAACGAGGCAACTGCTGCCTGGCTAGCCGGAAACTCGGTACTCTCTGCACGAGAGTACAAGCACGCTGATACGTGAACGTATCATCTGCTAAAAAACCACGGTTTTGCCTGTTAAAAAAAGTACGGTGAAGTCTGGAGTAATCAGTACAGGATTTACCGTGATCTTTTCTCGCAGTGCTGACTCATTCGCACTACTAATTGCTGGCAATCTCCCTGTGACAGGCGAACGCCACGTGCCCGCTGTGTCTGGAGGTGGTGGACCAACGTGTCGGCGTGCCGTACCACTGTCTGGTGTATCATCAAAGGGACGAGGCCTGTCCCCATTGCTGTGCCCGCCCCATCAAGGACTTATCCAGCCACTTGACCGAGTTCCACCACGCCAAGTCGGACGGCCTTGTCGCTCCCGAGCTTGGGTGGTGCCCGCGAAGCGGTTGTGATTCTTCCTTCAGCTCGTGGAGCGACTTCGTTCGGCACACCGCTCACTCTCACGACGTGGCCGTCTCGGACCGAGCCTTGGTGTGCCAACTCTGTTTGCGCGTTCAAAGGTCACCCAAAGCCCTCAAGAGGCACTCGGATAAGCACTTCGACACTCAGAAAGAGCACTTCTTGTGCGATATATGCCCGGCTAGATATTTCAAGCAGAAACGCCTGTCGCAGCACATGAATGTGTTTCACAGGAAATAGTGGAATATGTGTTATGTATATAGTGTAATGATCAGTGTAATATGATAATATGATAATGGTTTTTTTTGTACAGTTATTTGTTTGTTTAGGATAGCTAGATCTTATTTCGAACCGATCTGGTTTATTGTGAGGACAGTATTTTTCAAGTTTTGGACCTCAAGATTACTTCTTCGTTTAAGTCCTTCTGTGAGAAGAGGTAGAGCAGGAGATGCAGATCATTCGCGTCGCAACTGATTGACTGATTGTTTATGGTGTGTTCATAGACAGGCTGTTTCCTTCTTAAGTTAATGTGATGATCAAACGTTATTTTTAGTTTCAATGAAGGCCTGTCAAAATCTGTCCTTTCGTCCTCCATTTCTGAGTGTGTGTATTATTTGTTCGAAGTACCTCATTCTCCCACGAAAGGGACGAACGTCACAGTCGTTCACTTAAGAATCAAACACTGAGCTCCTTGACTTCCATGAACACTCTACAAAAAATGTCCTGTCAACGCCGTTAATTTATTACCAATGTTTGCTGTTATGCAATTCACGGCGTTTGCTGTGAACTAGTTCACGGCGTTCACTGTGATCTCGGTTACAGTGTTCACTGTGATCTGGCCACAGTAAACGCCGTGAATTGGAGCCTGATTTGCAGTACTTCGGTGCTTAGCGGCGTCAAACTCACAGTGTTTACTGGGGACCAGATCACAGTGAACACCGCGAACAAGATCACAGTGAATCCCGTGAGCAGATCACAGTAAACGCTGTGAATTGACCTACAGTGAAAACTGGTAATAAATTAACGGCATTTACAGGACATTTTTGGTAGAGTGAACAGAAAATGAAGTGCCCTGTGCATTATCTTGCTAATCACAAACTACACAGACGGAATCTCAATTATCACTCTCAGTTATGAAATCGTAGAATCCCTGTTAACCTTGGAATTACGAGCAAAGCTCACCAAGTCTAACAGAGTCACCCACACTCAGAATTTTTTTTAACAAAGAATACAAACAAATCTTAGGGCTAACAGATGGTTTTAATTGTTGCAGGCACTAGGGGCTGCATCTCATTTTGCCGCTTCAGCTGAAGGGGAAGATCAACTTCTCACCTTTTGACCCGAAACTGTTATGGTCGCAGAATCTTTGTATTTGCTTGTTGTGTGTGCTAGTGTCATGATTTTTTTTTCATACATCCGTAATTATTTGCTTGGAAATTTCATGGGTAAAATGTCTATCTTGCTGTGGAGACTTTCCTATGTTTTTATCATCACAGGAAGAGATTCTCTCTCTCTCTCTCTCTCTCTCTCTCTCTCCTCTCTCTCTCTCTCTCTCTCTCTCGTTGTGCTTGAGAAATGTGATATGGAAAGACGCCACAGTGTTCCCACTTTTTAATCCTTGACATTTTTAAAAATCGAGAACTGCACATGATTTTTCACAAGAGTTTGTTCTTGGTGCCGTTTTGACCTTGTTTTATACAGCAGAGTCCACGTCATCGGTGGTATTGTAAGTGCCGTAGTACGGATAACGCATGCATGCTTTGCGCATGAACGGCTGGGCCGCATGTCCACGGGAAAGCCATCTCCTGAGGCCGTTGTTCCTTGCAATCACAGGAGATGGATTTACCGTGTCCTGCCAACGAGCACTAATTCCTGTTTCTGCTTTCAGGTCATGCCTCTGAGTCGCGCTCCGTCGTCCGCCAGAGGGGCCTTCGCCTGGACCGCCTGGAGGTGCTGCCGCTGCCCGGGCCGTCTGCTGCTTCGAGCCAACGGGGGAAGCCGGGGTCGCGGGGCTCCGCGGGCAGTGTCGTGGGCTGGTGCGTCTTTCCGGGATGCTCCGAGGGGTTCCCTTCCTGGGAGAGGCACGTCCTGCACTACAAGCAGCGCCACTTGAAGCAGTCGGACGCCGAGTCCTTCTGCTCGCTGTGTCTGGCGCGCGTCTTCAGCCACCGCTGCCACACGCTGTTGCACGCGGACGCCGGACTGGACTGCACTCAGAAGTACGTACACTGTAAAACAATAAAGTGACCCAATTAACGATGTCACTGAGTCACTCAAGGGCTTTTTGTTCATTTGTACGCGATTTAACAAGAATTTGTGCGACTCTAAATGTGAGAGCACGTCCGCGCTGTTATAATCAACACATTCAGTGTGTACCACAGAAGTGGTTCTTTTTCGTTTTCTGGTCAGAGTATAGTGACTTAATTAACGATGTCACCTCTTGCTCAAATGTTGCCCTTGTAAATTCACGAAGGTTATTCGTTAAAAACGAGGAACCTCCGTAAATGCATTACAAATATTTATGGATTAACGAAGAATCTTTTTTTAAGTAACGAGAATCTTCGTAAATTATCAAAACGTCTTGAGACTTTACGAAGGTGCCTTCGGCAACGCTTTTGCCCGTACCCTCGTTAATTCCGGAGAATCCTGTTCTATTACTCAACTATTCTCTGGAAACCCAAAACTATCTGATTTGAATTGCGTAACATTTCTTCGTCTTACTAAATCGTTTATGTCAATGTATACAGTTCACAGACGTGATCAAGACCACCAGAAAATTTGAAGAAGTCATTTCGTTTGAACACTTAAAAGGGAATTTTATTTTGAGACTCAGTGTCGTTTTGTTTGACTACAATTTTGCGAGCAGTGACGGATCCAGAGTCGGCCCAAGGGAGGGTGGTCAAAGTAGCACTTTTTGCCTACTTACAGGGGCAATGTGGTGCTTTTTGCCTACCTTTCAGGTGGCTATCTAGGGGTCAGGGGGGGGGGGGGCAATTGTCCTTTTGCGCCCCCCTGGATCCGCGCTTGTTTGCGAGACGCGAGGCAACTACCCGTGTTTTCTCGTACACAACGTAATGCTTCATGTACACCTAAATTCCGTGTCACAATTTTTGTACGTGGTCTCGCACGATTTCGCTCACACTTGCCTTTTTGCGAACGTGCTTTCTGCTAATTTGTTCGCGATTTCGCACGAATTCGTGCGATTCTGCGTACAAATTTGTGCGAAAAAGGTCTCAGGATTCAAACAATGAGAGAGCACGTCCAAATTGTTAAAATATACACATCAAGTGTGCACTACTGAAGTGGCTCATAGCTAATAGTTTGGGTTTTGTTCAGCCATTGCTCTGCGAGCTTCGTGCACCCATGGGCGCTCAGAGAGCACTTGGCTGAATTTCACCGTCCACCGCCGAAGACGCCGACGGCCGAGCCCCGAGCCCCAGCGGCCACTGCAGCGACTTCAACCAAGTTCAGGCCGCTGCCGGCGGCCTTGCCAGTCGGGGCGACATCGGTGCCACTGAAAGTGGCAACAACGGCTGTGGGAACGACGTCGAAGGAACGAATGGAGGCGAGGAGTTCAATCGAAGCGACTTCGACGCAACCAGTGGTTGCCATTGCACGGGTCGGAAGGACTTCAACGAAACCACCTGCTGCTGTTTCAAAGGTTGGGAGTGCTTAACGTAACCAGTGGCTGCTGCTGTTACACCTGTCGGAATGACTCCGACTGACGTATTGGTTGTTGTTTCACAGGTTGGAACGACTTTGACTCGACCAGTAGCTGCTGTTGCACGAGCCGGAGCCAATAACTATGTGCAACCGATGCTGGCCGTTACACCGGTTGGAGTGACACCGACGCCACCTGCTGGAACACCTACTGGAAGTAGAACAGGTACTTCGGGGCAACCCGTCGCTGCTGGAACACCGCACGGAGCTACTTCGGGGCAACCAGTCGCTGCTGATACAGTTGCTGCTGTTACAGTTGCTGGAACGACTTCGATCCCACCAGTCGCTGCTGTTTCACAGGTTGGAACGACTTCGATGCAATTAGTGGTTGCTGTTACTCTCGCTGGAATGACTTCGATTCAGTCAATGGCGGTTGTTTCACAGGTCGGGCCTACTTCGGGGCAACCAGTGGTTGCTGTCAAACTCTCTGAAACGACTTCGGTGCCGCCAGTGGCTGCTGTTTCACAGGACAGACCTACTTCGGGGCAACTAGTGGCAGCTGTTACCCTTGCTGGAACGACTGCGATCCCACCATTGGCTGCTGTGTCACAGGTCGGAACGCCTTCGACGGAGCACTCTCAGCACGTTACTGACTTTTTGCTCATTTTGTCTGTTATGCAAGTACACTGGTAAAACTAAAGCGTAGTATTACCCTCTGTTTTCAAGCGTAATCAGGTTACGCTTGAAATCAAGCGTAACAGGCTCATCCGACAAGTTTCCCCCTATCCAAATGCATGGGGGATTTTCCAGAGTATGCTTCATTTCAAGCGTAACGTCTTCAAGCGTAACTTTATGCTTGACTCAAGCATAGAGTTACGCTTTAGTTTTACCAGTGTAATTTGTGCAACCATAATACGCACTTTTCCATTATAAGGAACTACTTCAGAAATATTATGTATACATAATGCACTGACAATTTGGTTTTGAACATAATTTTACTAACAAGAAAAAGGCCAGTAACGTGCTGAGAGTGATTCCTGTTGCACTTGCTGGAACGATTTCGGTTCACTCGTGGCTGTTGTTTCACAGGACGCACCTACTTTGGGGCACCCAGTGGCTGCCGTCACACTTGCTGGAACGACTCCGATTCAGCCAGGGGCTGTTGTTACTCAGGCCGGAGCAACTTCGACGCAACTTGTATCTGCTGAATTGCAGGTTGGAAGGACTTCACCCTTAGCCGTTTACTGACTATTTCTCATTAGCAGTCGTATTTCTGTAAGCAACTTTAATACTAATAATGTTTCGTTTTCGTTCTAAAATACGTTAAAATTTCTTTGTAGTCTACTTAGAATACGGAACTATCAGTTAAGTAATTAGCAATTGCCAAGTAACACTGACAAAAATTACTAAGGGTTATTGTTGCTTACAAAAATGCGTCTGCTTTTATAAGATATAGTAAGGCTGAGAGTGTACGACTCGAGGGGTAATGCACTCGCGTAATAGTCGAGTCACCCTGTCCGTTATAGTACGCTTAATAGAGTGCGTAATAGCAGCGTAATAGCCGAAATTCTCCAAATTAGATCTATTTTAGGGGTGTTTTGGTCTGTTTTTAACTAAATTCCTATAATTTTGAGGCGTAATAGACGTAACAGTCGGGTCGCAGGTTTTAAGAGTGATTTTTCCCCTCGATTCGACTCAACTAGTATCTGCTGTTTTTTCAGGTCGGAACGACTTCTAGTGAACCAGCGGCAGCCACGGCCTCGTCCGTGGGTGCCGCGGAGGTGGGCGACGTGATCGCGGTGCTGGGCTGGTGCACCTTCCCTGGCTGCTCGGAGGACTTCGCGTCGTGGGCCGGCTACGTGGAGCACTGCCTGCAGCGCCACGGCCGCTCCCTGTGCCCGACCTGCCTGAACGTCCACGCCGCGCAGCACGGCGACGCGGACGCGAAGTGCGCCCTCTGCTCGGCGCGGTTCGTCGACTCGCAGGCCCTCAGGGTGCACAAGAACTTCTTCCACCGCGCGTTCGACTCCATCACGTCGCGCAAGTGGCACCTGAGGATCCAGGAAGCGCGCGCCGTCATCGGCTGGTGCACTTTCCCGCACTGCGGCCGGGCCTTCCTGTCCTGGGAGGAGCACGTCGTCCATCAGAAGGAGAGCCACTTGGCTCCGACGCAGGTGAGCGGACCTTTTAGTAGGTGATGTGTATCAAACCCTAGATACATGCACTCTAAATGTTGTACAGTGAAGATTCTCCATATTATGGTGAAAATGTTCCATATTATGGTGGTGCAGCTGACTTCGTAACATACCATTGAGAATTCACTGTACCTCATAGAGATTTGGACGAATTTCGTTGGAATTATGGAGCAAATCTCCACCATATTATGTTGGTGCAGCCTTTCACCGTAAAACATTTACTGTGTGCACACCCTAGTCCTTTGGACGAACTTTGTACGTGTTGTCTGACAATTTCGCGCACACGTACTCATTCAAATTTGAACAGATTAATCTGTTCGCAATTTCGCACGATTTTTGTTTGTTTTTGTTGCGATTCTGCGTTTTTGCTATCGTGTCTTTCCGATTTATACGAAACCGTTCGTATGTTGTGTGAGATCACGTATAAAATTGTCCAGATACACTCAGAGCGTAGGTTATTTTTTGTGCATAGCGTGGTAACGGAACTAAGCATGCGCCTGGTAGAACGCACTTACTCTACAAATTGAAGAGCGTACATTGTATGCTCTAACTGAAGCATGCATGCAAGCACGCTTTAGCTAGCGCATGCTTGCCAAGCATGCTTTTACTAGTGCATATATGCCATGTACACGCTATCTGATGCAGGCAACTCCCTATCCCTTATGCTCTAGAGGCATGCTCCAGTTAGCGTGTACTTGGCATGTATGCAATAGAAAGTTGCTTGGCAGGCATGCGCTAGTTAGAGCGTGCTTGCAGGCATTCTCCAGTTAGAGCATACAATGTACGCTCTTCGATTTGCACAGTATGCGCATCTACGCACAGTTTCGTGCCCAGTTCGCACAGTTTCATGCGCGTTAAACCATATGCACAATTTTGTGCAAAGTTTAAGCATTAATTAAAAACATGGTACATTCTCAGCCTCGTATTGACTTTTTATCTCTCACCAAAAAGTTTTTTTTTTGCCAAAGTAAGTCAGCCTTGCACGATTTTGTTCATAATATAGCACCGCGAAAACCATACAAACCTCTGTAGGCCTTGCAAAGAAAAGCAGCTTCTCAAGAAAAAGTTTTGAGCATATCTAAACTTGCTAAGAAAATACTTCGTAATTTATGAACTATTTCTTCTTACAACAAAATAAATTTGTTTGTACCATGTATCCTTATAGTACTTCGTTTTTAGCGTGAGGGTCTGTAGTCCTTTGTAGGACTTTTTGCCATTTGTAATGTTCTCATGATCTATCCCTTGGCATGATGCTAATGTGGAGAACTCCGAACAAGTGTGGAGAGTGCAAACTCTGCACTCCCATGGTGTCTGAAAAGTGCACACACTGTGAACTTGAGCTCGGTACACTCTTACGTGCTCTTCGCATGCACTCAGTACACACTTACATTTTCAGTGCACTTTCGCATCTCATGTGAGGAGGTCTCGCCGCTTGGTTTTTCTGGTGTGTCACACACTAAATGTTATGAACAAATTCGTACGAGACATCACTGTCTTGTGTGCACACGAAATTTTCGTACAATTTTCGTACGAAAAACTGCACATTTTCCGACTTTCTTGTTCAAAATTTTGTACAAATTTCTACGACAAGTCCGTGTGCACTAAAAACTGTGATGTCTCGTACAAAATTTGTTTAAAAACATTTAGTGTGCAACAAGTGTTGATGTTCCACTGTCCGCAGGACGACACGGTGTGCGACTTGTGCCTGGCCGTGAAGCCCGTGGCGGGGCTGCCGGACCACCTGGAGGCGCACCGCTTGTGGGACGCGCCGTGCTCGCTGTGCGCCGCGCGCTTCATCGCGGACAACACGGACCACCGGCAGCAGTTCCACCACGCGACCTCCGACGGCGAGGTCCCGGCCGTGCTGGGCTGGTGCATTGACACGGGCTGCGAGTCCTCGTTCAGCCGCTGGCAGGATCACGTGCAGCATTTCCTGCTACACCACTGGACGCTGGACGCCGACCTTGTGTGCCGCGTCTGCCTGGCTCGCTTCCAAAGCCAGGACGAGGCCAAGGAGCACCTCAAGGACCACGCCTCGCCGGGGAAGCAGCAGTTCAGATGCACCAGCTGCCCCGTCGGGTTTCTGACGTTGAAGCATTTCAGGAAACACATGAGTCACTTTCATGGACTGTGGGTCTCGCGGTTCTCGCCGTAGGTCTTATGAAATTGTTTGCACATGAATTTTTTTTTGTTAATATGTTGAATAGTGAAATGTAAAATTGTATAAGGCTTTGTACAAGATTTTTCGTACTCGTCCAATCGATGTTTAGTTTTGCCGTGCTGATTTGCTCGCTCTTGTGGGTCAAAGTATGTTCGTTTTTTTCTGTTTTGTTTTGTCTTGTGGGGGATTTTCTGTCTCTGTCACAACTCAACATGTTTTCTCTTGGAGCAACGATAGGTGAACAGTGTACCCCTCAACTCAAGACACCTCCTCCTATCTAATGACATTTGAAACCTGTAGTTGTTATTAGTCTCGCTCTCGTTCCGTTCTCTTAACCAACTCAATTCGGTTTACACCTTAAGATACTCTTTACTACTTCTACTTCCGCCGTTTTAACGACCCGCGTTCGGACCGCCTTTGCGTTGCAACGCGAGCCAAGCCAATCGTAGGTGTGCTGCTCGGTGGTTGGCGCGTGTTGGACGCGTATTTGTGTCGTATCTCCTAACCCGTTAAAGTTAAACAGGTTTTGTACGCGCACCGGCTTACCATTCCTGTCTTTCTTTACCAGTTTAAGAAATGCGGCCCAAAAACCCGTCTGGTGGACCTCGTCTGGCGTGCAGCATGCCTTCCATTCGTTTGGCTGTCTTTGCTCGGCAACGGTGGTGCGGCCTCGGGTGTCAGTCGAAGTGATTTAAAATCTGAAACGCACCTGATATTTTTCAAGGAAAATACCTTGTTTCTCCGAAGCGATTGTCCTGATTCCTTGTCTCCCTACACTATCTTATGTTGGACATTGTTGTAATTTTAACAGTTTTCAAAGTGATTTAAAAACTGAAGCACCTGTCGTTGTTAAGGAAAAGTGCTCTGTTTTTTTTTGTTTTTATTTTTCGAAACGATTGGTGACTCCTTGTCTACCCTCACTTTCTTATGTTGTATATTCTTGTAGTTTTAAAACCTTTTTAGGTGGTTTAAAACCTTACATGCACCTGTCGATTTTCAAGGAAAATGCCTTGTATTTCAAAAGCGATTGTCCTGATTCCTTGTTTACTTTCTCTTTCTTATGTTGGACTTTTTTGTAATTTTAAAACCTTTCTAAACTAATCGCAGCTTACACTCTGCCATATGCTTAAATCGAACTGTGGTGTTTTTTTTCTAGCTAGCTGGTTCCTGAGCGCGAAACACAGAAGACTCACGGAGGGCTGACATGCCTGCCCTTCACATTGAAGTTCACTTGATTTGATGTTTTCCTTATAAGGGAGAAGACTGCGAATGAATGAGTCACGACCGTTACGAATTAATGACTGATGATTTGTCGCTCAATTATGTGTGGTAGAGATAGTATTTCACCTTAATAAACAACCTCCCAACGCCCAAAACAACGCAATGAACGAACTGCGATGTGATTGTTCCAAGTTAGCTCCGGTTGGCTTATGCTGATGTCGAAACTGGTGTGAGTAAAACATAATCTCCGAGATACACTCCTTGCTGTTCTAATCATGTATTTTTAAGAAACTTTTTTTCAGGAGCTCTTTAATTTTAACGATTCAGTCTAGTATTTAAAGATTGAAGGTGGTTGACACTGCCCTTAACTAGATCCTACATCCACATTTTCTTATCTTCACACTTATTTGTAGTGTATGTTGGAATTTCGGTGACTGGGTGCGGGTTCGCATGTTCAAAGCGACACCATTTGCTATAATCGTACACATCATAGAAACTGCTAGGAGAACGTTGGGCGATGCCTGTGCTCTCCACAGAATCTAATTCCTGTCCCTGCTGCCAGGTTCCGCTGCGCCCCGCATCACCGTCAAGAAGGAGTTCGGCATGGACAGCTTCGGGGAGCCAAGGCCTCTGTTGCTGGCTGCCGTCGTCAAGAAGGAACTCAGAGAGGACGGCTTCGTGGAGCCAAGTCCTCTGCTGCTGGCTGCCGTCAAGAAGGAGCTGGGCCTGGAGCCAGGCCCTCTGTTGCCGTCTGCGCCTGCAAGCGAACAACAGGCGTCCAGGGACAGTGCCCCGTCAGAAGCTCAGGGCCTTTTGCATCCTCACAGTCTGACCGAGGACCTGCCGGGAAGCGGTGCGGCCACTGCTGAAGAACGCCAGGGCCGTCGTCGGAGTCCTCCTTGGCCGCTGCGGGAATGCCAAGACCGTCATCGGCGACTTCTTCGGCCGTTAAAGAAACGCCCAGACCGTCGACGGCGCCCTTTGCCGGGAAGCGCTTGCGCCCCCACTGCTGGAACGTCTGGACCGTCGTCGGCGTCCTCTTCGGCTGCTCCGAGGAAGTCAAAACCGTCGTTGGCGTCCCCCAAGGCTGCTCCGGGAACGTCAACGTCAAGACCGTCATCGGCGTCCCCCAAGGCTGCTCCGGGAACGTCAAGACCACCGTCGGTGTCCTCCAAGGCTGCTCCGGGAACGTCTGGACCGTCGTCGGCGTCCTCCAAGGCTGCTCCGGGAACGTCAACTTCAAGACCGTCATCGGCGTCCCCAAGGCTGCTCCGGGAACGTCAACTTCAAGACCCTCATCGGCGTCCCCCAAGGCTGCTCCGGGAACGTCAAGACCACCATCGGCGTCCTCCAAGGCTGCTCCGGGAACGTCTGGACCGTCGTTGGCCTCTTCGCCTGCTCCAAAGAAGTCAAAACCGTCGTCGGTGTCCTCTCCGCCTGCTCCCAAAAAGTCAAAAGCGTCGTCGGTGTCCTCTCCGCCTGCTCCCAAAAAGTCAAAACCGTCGTCGGCGTCCTCTTCGCCTGCTCCAAAAAGGTCAAAACAACTGTCGTCGGCGTCCTCCTCGGCTGCTTCAAGAACGTCAAAACCGTCGTCGGCGTCCTCTTCGGCTGCTCCGGGGACGTCAAGACCACCATCGGCGTCCTCGAAGGCTGCTCCGGGGACGTCAAGACCACCATCGGCGTCCTCGAAGACTGCTCCGGGAACGTCAAGACCTGCATCGGCGATCTCCGTGGTTGCTGCGAGTACGTCCAGACGGACGTCGGCCGTGCCTCAATACACCGTCGTTGGCCATGGTACCTCGTTCAGGGGTTGGTGCTTATTCTCGGGCTGCTCGGAGAGTTTCTCCTCCTGGGAAGCCTACCTGGAGCACTCCAAGTCGAAGCACGACCCTTTCGTGTGTTCAGTCTGCGGGTTTTCTTCACACGGGAAGCCACACGGAGTGATGGACTCGACCTGCTCGCTGTGCCCAGCGCGGTTCACGGAGATGCAGCTTCTGCGGACCCACCAGAAGGGCTTCCATCGCGTGGTCGAAGCTTCTTCGCCTCCGGGCAACCTACGTGTGGTTGGATGGTGCCCCTCCCTGTACTGTGAACACCCCGCCAGCTCCTGGGAAGATCACGTGTCGCATCAGAGGACGTGTCACCCACTTCCACGAGGCTCGGTGAGTGAATTCCACTTTCGCCCAGTCGCACTCGAAATCGCGTTCTAAAAGCGATTCACTTGCACTGGACTTGTCCTGAATCTGTGGGTATCTTTTTCCCAGAGTGACGCAATTACGTGGTGTTATTAAAATCCAGTGGCATTTTTTTTTGTCAGCCTTGACACTTTCCTTTCGCACTAAACTCTTGTAGACTTTTTCAACGCTTCATTGTGCTCTTTTTATGGATAATTACGCATGCACCGTTACGTACACTGGTATAACTAAAGCGTAAATCTATGCTTGAGTCAAGCATAAAGTTACGCTTGAAGACGTTACGCTTGAAATGAAGCATACTCTGGAAATTCCCCCATGCATTTATATAGGGGGAAAATCTTGGCGGATGAGCCTGTTACGCTTGATTTCAAGCGTAAACTAATTACACTTGAATACAGAGGGTAATATTACGCTCTACACACTGAATGTTATGTACAATTTCGTACGAGACATCACAGTTTTTTGTGCACAAGAAATTTTCGTACGATTTTTGTACGAAAAATTGCACATTTTTCGCCATTTTTGTCCAAAATTGTATAAAATTTTGCACAAATTTGTACGAAAAGTTCGTGTGCTCAAAAAACTGTGATGTCTCGTACAAAATTTGTACAAAAACATTTAGGGTGTAGTTTTAACCAGTGGAGGATTGACCCTCAAAGCGCTAGGAACTAATGACAATCTCCCTTCAACAGGGGGACGCGATGTGCGACTTGTGCCTGCAGACGGGTCCAGCCAGCGGGCTGCCGTACCACGTCCACGCGCACCACTACGAAGACACGGGCTGCCCTCTGTGCTCCGCCCGCATCATCGGCGACCTGTCGCAGCACATGGCGCAGTTCCACCACGTGCGGCGGGACGGCTCCGTCCCGGCCGTGCTGGGGTGGTGCATGCGAAGCGGCTGCCATTCGTCGTTCAGCTGCTGGGAGGACTTCGTGCAGCACTTCATCCACTGGCACGCCAACGTCCGGGACCCCGCCCTCACGTGCCACCTGTGCCTGGCGCCGCTCAAGACAGCCAGTCACGCCCAGCAGCACATGGACGCGCACTTCAATCCTCGGGCTGAGCATTTCACGTGCAGTGGCTGCCCGGCCCGGTTTTTGCAGAGGAAGTTTTTCATTGCGCACATGAAAATTTTCCACAGATTTGTTTTAACTCCGTGTGGCCGGAAGTAGTTTCCCCGGGCACGCGAGATCGCTGTTTGTGAATCTTATTGATGTACTTCGGAACTCTCGGCCACTTTTTATTATTGGAACCCATGTCTGAGACGCATGGAGGAACATAAATGTCTTTTTGTATTTTATGTATATTTACTGTAGGTTTTAGACTTAAGGTGATGGGAACGGGTAGAAAATTAAGACTTGCTTTTATTTTTTTCGTGCAGCGTCCTGTACTAGTAATTTTAATTCTTTTATGCCTCTGTCAAATGAACAGCGGGGTTACCCGTACGAATACCTCAGAGCAGGGCTCCGTTGCTTATTCTGATTGAACGTTTCCAGTTTCATCTTCCGATGTCTCGTGATGGTCTGGGCTATATCAATGATAACTTCATTTGTAATTGAATTCGTAATTACATCGTCGTAACTTTGAGAGCTCTTAATGAAATTGTTAGTGAAAAATCTGAAAATTGAATGTTACAGAGCTCTGCGTTCGGGTCTTTCCCTTACACGTTTATACTTGATGTTGAGTGTGGCGAGAAATGAATTTATATACCAAACAAGTGTTTTGATTTTAAGATAATTGTCTTCTTGAAACTACCTACCAGGTGTCTTTTTAATCACCTTTTAGTTTTAATGGAATTTGTGATGTATTGAATTTTGATTTTAAAGGCTTTCTTTATGGTAATCTATCTTTGAAAATTTCGGAGATGCATATAATTCTTGTCAGGTTGCGTCTCGCTGTTTGTTTCCCATTTACAGTGTTAGAAATATAAGTGAAGGAAAAATATATACATTCTAGTTAAGAATCGTTCTTTTAATTTGCAGAGAGGGCCTCTAAAACTTCCTATCGCTTATTGTGCTTTCTGAGAAAACCAGTCAGTTCGAATTCGAAACAGACATAAGCCAAAAAAAGACACCAGAGTTAAAAAGCTCATACACTGATTAGAGTTCCATACGAATCGTCTTTAAATTACCCTTCGTTTCAGAGGCCCTACGTACGGGATGACCTTGAATTAACGCGTTCCTAGTGGAATTATACTGACTCTCAGACCATATCCAAGACCATTCTAACTGTCTGTGTCGACTCAGAGCTATCCTAACTGGACATGACGTGAAAAGCGGCCTTCTCTCCAAGTGTGTGCACGTTTAAAATCTTACGAAAGTATTTTGAGCATACATATTATTACAAGCTATCTACAAACTGCGAATAAATAGTTCGTAAATTACGAATTATTTACTCTGAAAGCTTTCGTATGCTCAAAATACTTTGTTGTAACAAGCTGCTTTTCTTTGTAAGGTCCAAAATAGTTTGTAAGGTTTTCACAGTGTGGCGCCCACATTCTTCGCAAAATAACTTGCCGAGGACTTGTTAAAAAGTTCCGTTCCAAGGACATTGCATTTTTCACGATTCACTGATTTGCAGCGGAGGCAGTTCATGAGCACTGTCAGGCACTTACCTCTGCAGTTACGATACTTTCAAATCCACACTGACAGTTACGATTGTCTTGGATCTACTTCTAGCAGTGAGGATTATTCAATTAGGACGCGTCAAATGATTTTTGTTCTCTCTAAATTTTGGTTTGTGCTTTTTTGAGCTTCTTATCATTTACAACGTGCATTTAGTGAGGTCTAATTTTCCCTGCTAAAAAACTTCAGTACCTCTTGAAAAATCTCCCTCTTCTGCTTCCTGGTATAAGACTCTTCACACTCAATCGTTTACTCCATACACACTCTTCGTGTGCTTGAAGGGGCAGTGATACCGAATCTGCTGTCCTTCTAGTTGTCTTTTCCCGCTTCATAGTGAGTTTTAGCAATTTTGGTGATTGGGTTCTGGTTTGCATGCTAACTACTTGAATTTTGGTTTACTTTTTCTGTTGAAATAATACGAAATAACTAAGAAACTAGAATTTAAAATAACGGTACACGTAGGCGATGCCTGTGTTCTGAATAGAAACTAACTCCTGTCTCTGCTTCCAGGTTCTGCTGCCGCTGCGCCCCGCATCTCCGTGAAGAAGGACTTCCGCCTGGACCGCTTCGGGGCGACAGACCCACTGCTGCTGTCCGGGCCCGCTGCAGCAAGCGGACAAGCATCCCAGAGTGCATCGCCAGAAGCTCGGAGCTCCGAGGACAAGGTCATCGGCTGGTGCACCTTCAGAGGCTGCTCGGAAGGGTTCACGTCCTGGGAGGATCACGTGCAGCACCACATGAGCAGCCACATCAGTCAGTCGGTGCAGAGGCATTTCTGCCGCAAGTGTTTGATGCGGCCCTCCAGACCCGAGGCCCACACGGCGGCGCACTCAAACCTTCGCCTGGGCTGCAGCGAGTGCTCGGCGACCTTCGTGAGCCCAGGGCACCTGAGCGCCCACAGGATCCAGTTCCATCACCACAGTCCGACCGAGAACCTGCGGGGAAGAACCGTTGCGGCCACTGCTGCAGGAACGTCCAGACCGTCGTCGGCGTCCTCGGCCGCTGCAGGAACAAGACCGTCGTCGGCGTCCTCGGCCGCTGCAGGAACAAGACCGTCGTCGGCGTCCTCGGCCGCTGCAGGAACAAGACCGTCGTCGGCGTCCTCGGCCGCTGCAGGAACCAGACCGTCGTCGGCGTCCTCGGCCGCTGCAGGAACGTCCAGACCGTCGTCGGCGTCCTCGGCCGCTGCAGGAACGTCGAGACCGTCGTCGGCGTCCTCAGCCGCTGCAGGAACGTCTAGACCGTCTTCGGCGTCCTCACCCGCTGCAGGAATGTCCAGACATTCATCGGCGTCCTCGGCTGCTGCAGGAACGTCAAGACCGTCGTCGGCGTCCTCGGCCGCTGCAGGAACGTCGAGCCCGTCATCGGCGTCCTCCTCGGCCGGGCCCTATTACGACTTCGTGGAAGACGCTGCCCCAGACATGATTGGTGCATGATTCCACAATGCTCGGCGGGTTTCTCATCCTGGGAGCGATACGCAGACCACTACAATTCGACGCACCAGTCAGCTTCTGGGTCGCCGGACAGTAGGCCTGTCATTGGTTGGTGCACCTACCCCCACTGTGGCCGCCCCTTCTGCTCGTGGGAAGAACACGTGTTGCATCAGAGGATGTGCCACGCCAACAGAGCACAGGTTAGTGAGCACACTGTAATTCCAGGTGTGAGACAGTCACGCACCATGTAGTGCGAACCACTTTGTCTGAAGCTTGCAAGTGTCAGCCACGGTTGGGCTAAATTGCAATGTTTTTGTACTTAGAGAATGAAAGAGTCATGATCATGACTAAAATTTTGGGTGAGGAATTCCTTATTTCACAAATCTGGGTGAGGAAGGTTTCCTCACACAAATTTTGGTCTTAATAGTTATGGAGCCACATAGGTAACTGATACACCCTTCCTCAACCAAATTTGGGTCCTAAAGTACACCTCGCCCAAAATTGCGTATTGATCAAGACTTTTTCTTTCTGAGTATACGTGGTGATGCATGATTTTAACCTGTGTACACTGAGAAAACTTGACATACTATTTGCGGCCTGACAAAGAAAAGCAGTTTGTTTTAACAAAGTATTTTGAGAACTATCTCTTCGTGTAACAAAGTAAATTAGTTTGTATTATTAAGTTGCTCGAGCCTATCGTGACACTCTAACTCCCATTGTGGACACTTTGAAACCTACACTGGTGTGGATGGAAATTCATCCCTAGAGCTTAGCCATTAGATAATCGCTCTCAAATTTGCATAAATTTATGCACTTTTACTCATATTATGCAAATTCGTCGTATGCACAAACTCCTGCAAGTTCCCCCACTGAGAAAACCTTATAAACTATTTCAGGCCCTACAAAGCACAGCAGTTTGTAAGAACAAAGTATTTTGAGCATACATAAGATTACAAATAAAATACTTCGTAATTTACGAACTATTTCTTCGTATAACAAAGTAAATTAGTTTGTCCGTATGTACACTCTAAATGTCTTACGAAGAAATTTCTCATAATACGAAGGAAATGGCGCAAGCATAATACGAAGGTGTTTTCTCTTCGTATTACGAAAGTTTTTCTTTGTATCTTCCAATTAAAAAGCTACAAAGATTCGTATTACGAAGGAATATTGCTTCGTATTATGCTTGCGCCGAATCCACTGTAACATACGAATAACATAGGTCAAATTTCATTGTAAGACATTTAGAGTGTATGCTCAAAATACTTCGTAAGGTTTTAAGGGTGCCGTACAAAATTCCGCCTAATCACTTGGTGTGTGTTTGACAGGTGGACGCCATGTGTTCCTTGTGCCTGCAAATGGAGCCAGTGGGCGGACTGCCGGGCCACCTGCAGCTGCACCGCAAGGGCGACGTGGCCTGCCCACTGTGCTCCGCCCGCTTCGTCGACGGCGACGTTTCGAGCCACATGACGCAGTTCCACCACGTGCGTCCGGACGGCTCTGTCCCGGCCGTGCTGGGGTGGTGTACGAAGAGCGGTTGCGGCTCGTCGTTCTGCTCTTGGGAAGACTACGTCCAGCACAACATTCACCAGCACTCGATGGTGTCCGACCCCGCGCTTGTGTGCCACTTGTGCCTCAGACAGCACGGAAATCTCGCCGAAGCAAAGGAGCACATTAAGGAGCACTCCAACGCTTCTACGGAACCCTTCAAATGTGAAATGTGCCCTGCACGATTTTTCAACTTCAGGCACCGTTCAAGCCACATGAGAAGATTTCACAGACATAATTGTTAGGGGTAATCCGACGTACCTTTCTCGGTCTTGCTAGATAGCTTTTCGCTTATCCAAGGAATGAGGGAAGTGAAAGAAATTTTTGTTGTGGATGTGGATATGTTCACTGTTTGGTGTCGGCCTTAGGTGTTGGGAACAGATGGGAAATTCAGACCATGTGTTAATTATGAATAAAAAATGGTCGCTGAAGTTACTAGGAGACACTGGAAATAATTTAACCCCTTAGCTAAACGACCAGTGTGTGTGCCAAGGACCCAGATGCTGGGCTCCGTCATTTAATTTAAATAATGTTTACTGTCTCAGTCTCGGTTAGTGTTATTATTAAAGTCATGCAGGGGATAAGATTCAACCATAATTGTATTTTCAGCTTTTGCTGTGCTGGCCCTTTGCAAAAGATTTTGGTGGGAATTTTTTTTTTTCTTGAGAAAATTGATTTTTTGGGGTACCAATACCGTTTTTTAGTTAAACTGAACAGGAACTGTACTTTTTTGAACCTTAAGGTTGGAGATTCCTTTTTTTTCCATTTCAATCCATCTTGAGTACAAATAATTTATGTCATGGTTTCACAGTTTTGCTGTTATGGTGTGGGAAGTGGAAGTTATAGGAATAATATTGTATTGTGACTTGGGAGGAAAACCTGTTGAGTTCTCATCGGGTGCTGTTGTGAGAATAAATCTTTTTTTTTTTTCAAACAACATTGAGTTTGTTTCTCTATAAATACCTCAATGAGTATTTTGTTATGTACACGAGCTCTGCTCTGCTGTTGCCAGTAACTTCTCAAGAGCGCGATCCCACAATTCCATGTCCTGAGAAGATTGGCGCAATGTTAAATGTATGTAGCTAAGAAATAAGAACAGAACAGATTGAATGCGGTTAAAAGTTATGTGAGACTTTTTCAAGCGCGTTTTGACGATTGAGTCTTTCGTTCTGTGTAGGCCAAAGTGCACTCTCATTCCACACTGTGAGAATAAGGTACGTATTTTGCCATTAATTTTATAACGGGATTTGCCGTACTTGGAAGTGCGGTGTTTACCGTACCTGTAGGTACGGTTTTTACCCAAGTTTTTACCGCTGTTTACCGTACTTCGTGCAATTCACTACCTGAGAGACGCACCCATTTCTTTACTGCAAAGTCAATCTGAACGATTTTAAAATCTCACTCAAACTCTTTGGAATGGAATCAATGTATGGCTACATCTTTACAGCGCAGTGTACAAACTACTGTAAACGCCGTACTTCGAGGTACGGCAAATACCGTCTCTAAATTAACGGCGAAAATCGTACCTTCTCCTCACAGGTGACAAAATGGCACGTTCCTTAGAGCATTGTGTCACGTTCGTTTGAATGTGAATCGGCCATAAATGAGCTTATTCACAAACGAATGTGACGCAATGCTCAAAGTAACGCGATGCTTTGTCACGTTCGTAACCACCTGATGTTACATGAGAGTGTAAGGCTGGTTGGTGATCCTTTCGCAAATCCCCTGTCCCACTATATGTCTTTCCTCCGCATCCTAGTGTACAGGTGACTGTTTGGGTTCGGGCTTTTTGCATGCCTCAGGCGACAACATTTAATTCAATCCTATGAGGCATTTACACATTACAGAAACTGCCTGAGAGATGTTGCACGGTGCACGTTACCGAAGCGCGTGTTGTGCGCAGAACTAGAATTTAAAATAACGGTGCACGTAGGCGATGCCTGTGTTCTGAATAGAAACTAAGTCCTGTCTCTGCTCCCAGGTTCTGCGCCCCGCATCTCCGTGAAGAAGGACTTCCGCCTGGACCGCTTCGGGGCGACAGGCCCACTGCTGCTGTCCGGGCCCGCTGCAGCAAGCGGACGAGCATCCCAGAGTGCATCGCCAGAAGCTCGGAGCTCCGAGGACAAGGTCATCGGCTGGTGCATCTTCAGAGGCTGCTCGGAAGGGTTCACGTCCTGGGAGGATCACGTGCAGCACCACATGAGCAGCCACATCAGGCAGTGGGCCCACAAGCTCTTCTGCTGCAAGTGTTTGGTGCGGCCCTCCAACCCCGAGGTCCACACGGCGGCGCACTCCAACGCCGGCCTGCACTGCAGCGAGTGCTCCGCGGCCTTCGTGAGCCCAGGGCACTTGGGCGCGCACATGATAGTGTTCCATCGCCACAGTTCGGCCGACGGGTTGCTGGCGGGAAGCAGCGCCGCCACCGTTGCCGGGAGGTCAAGATCGTCGGTGGTGCCTTAGTCCAGGTTTTGTGTTTGATACCCCGATCTGTTCTGAGGGATTATTCTCCAGAGAACGCTGCGCCGACCACTGCGTAGGCGCTCTTCAACCCAGAGGTGAAACACTGAACATGTGACACCTGCGCGGCACGGTTTCTCAAGCAAATCCTGCTCTTTAGACCCACGTGTTTGCCCTTGCCGTTTCCACGCGTCTGCAGAGTGCTTTCCGTGAATCTTGCTTGTAAGACAATTTCGTGTTTTTCGTAACTTTAAGGGTTTAAGCTCATTCACTCAAGTGTGCAAAATTATGGGATTTGGTGACATACTTTGAAAAATTTTTCTGTGTTTCTTGGTGTTGGGACTGAAAAGAATATGAACTCGTCACTTCTGATGTTCGTGACACAAAAATATTCTTTCGAATTGTCGGAGGAGGCCGATTTAAGACTCCGACAAGGCTCTGCTTCTTATTTCAATGTGTCCTGGTCTGTGTTATTACCAGTAACGGTCTGAGTTATACAATGGATAACATAATTATATATTTATCTAAGTCAACATTGTACTCGGTGCACTCTCCTTGAAGTTTCAGGGTGAAAGTTTCGTAAGCACGTCCACGTCGAAGAGAATTGACTGAACAATTATTGTTATTTTGGAATGAAGCTGTCTACAGCGCAACGTTACTGATGCTGGTCTTGTGAGACACAGATTTAAATAAAATTAGGAGCTCAGCCCCTCAGGTATCCACACTTGATGCTCGCTTCGGAGTTGAAAGAAAAAAAATACATAGTAGTTTTAGGGGATAATGTTTTGTAGTGCAAATAACGTGATAGATTTTCGCGAATCCGTCTTTAAATCACATCAGAGATTGTAATTTTATTGTTTTTAATTTTAAAGTCAATCTAACTGTATCGATCTTTGAGCCTTAGACATAGAGAAATGCATATGGAATGGTGATAGAGCATTAACCGTTTGTCATGGGCCTGTGGTGTTACGCAGAATTTTATGATGAATGGAAAATAAAAACCAAAAATTTATTGAGATTGAGAAGTTTTTAACCCACGGTCTCCGCGTCTGGACTGCCGCTGCAAAGCAACGCGAGTAAAGCAAGTGACAGCTGCTGCCGGTGCA
Source organism: Thrips palmi (assembly GCF_012932325.1). Classification (NCBI taxonomy): domain Eukaryota; kingdom Metazoa; phylum Arthropoda; class Insecta; order Thysanoptera; family Thripidae; genus Thrips; species Thrips palmi. The sequence goes on from NW_023144633.1 coordinate 7,926,401, forward strand.
CGGTTGTTCCGCCTTTTGCAATTCCGCCAAGTGTTTGGAAGCATGCTGTAAATAAAGAGTGTCCTATTTACACACTTCAGTGCATAGACCTTAAAGAAATGGATTCAAGCCCGCAATACAAACAAAAAATGTCGGCACTTGCTGTAGATTTGAATGATAAACAACTCAGATGTACATTCAGACGGCGCACGATGCGCACGTCAAAACTGTCGATTCATTAATTCTTTTGCGCTGAACACAGGTACAAATCAGCCTCTAAATCTTGGCAGAGCGCATCGGACTGGCCATTTTTTCTCACCATCAGCTCTGCTTATTTTTGTACGAAGTTTCCTAGAAAAAAATTATCGAAGGCAGTTAAAATTTTAGCGGATGAAAAGCTGTCGTTGCAATGGGAATTGTTTAAGTGGTTTTCGTACACGTACACGTTCGTTTGGATGTGGCATAAATTAGTTTATTCACGTTGAAACGAACGTGACACAATGCTCAAAGGAACGTGACATTTTGTCACATTCATTTCAACTTTACTTTTTAAAGAGATTTTATTGTTCTTGTTACATTGTTACATTACATTTTACATTTTTGGTTGGCGTTGCCTTGCGGCTTTCCCCATATTTGCTAGGTCTAGGTATTTCTTAAATTTGGTTGCTACTACTAGAGTTCTAAGTTAGGTTCGAGGGAGCCCTTTGGGGCTTCTGCACTAAAACTAGGGGTGCGGTTCCGGCCTCTCCAAAGCCGGAACCGCTCAACGTGATGTCGCGTTCCTGGGATGAGAGTGTATAGGACACAAGTTTTTGTCAATTTGATGGACCTAGAGGCTTTGTTAAAAGAAAGGGTACATTTTTTAATTAACCCATTAACCATTTTTCGATAGCACAAACTGACTGTCGCAAATTTGTGTTTTAATTTTTCTTACGGAGAGTTTGCACTTTAAATTTCTATAAGCAATTGGAATGATCATTTGTTTAAATGCAAGAAGCGGTCTTCAATTTGGAGTGGAATGAAAAGAAACCAAATGTTAGACTGAAACCAATAGGAAATCTTTCGGAATCCTCCCCCCCCCCAAACAAAAAAAAAGAAAAAATATTAAAAAAAATAACAACAAACATGACACCCAAGATTGCTTGTGTTTATTGGACTAAAAGCATAGCGGCAACATACAGCTCTGCAGTTCTTGTAAGGTCGTGTCGCTGCCGGGTGACTTTCTCCGTTTCACTTGGTTGTCCCAGCTTTTGTCGCAGCAACTGCAGGCATCATAAGAGAAAGTGAGAACCAAGACACTCGTGATGGCCCCAAGTGTTTCGCATTCAATTAAACTGCTTAACAAAAAGAATTATTTAATTTGGAAAAGGTACAGAATAGGATACGGTATAAAGGCAGGAAGCGTCCAAAAGAGGAGTATCGTAAATTTTTCGTGCTGAGCGAGAAGAATCGTTACGCTCTCATTCTAGGAACGTGGCATCACGTTGAAACGAATGTGACAAAATGTCACTTTCTTTTGAGCATTGTGTCACATTCGTTTGAATGTGAATTGGCCAATTTATGACTGATTCACATTGAAATCGACACAATGCTCAAAGGGACGTGACATTTTGTCACATTCGTTTAAACGTGCTTTTACGTTCCTAGAATGAAAGTGTATTGTCACGCTCTGACCAACTTTTGGACCGTGTCAGTGAATGTTTGCACGGCGAAAGCATAATACTTGGGATTCACGGGCCCACCCTGTGGAAAAGCGTCCACCAGCAGCCACCCCGGAATCCCAGGTTACTGCCGTGTGGTAGGCAGAAAGTAATTAGGATCTTTCGGTCAGCACAAACAATTACGATCAAATTAGACACAAATAGTTACGATACTTCCCTTAGAACGCGTCAACAGACCTCCGCCGCTTAGCCTTCATACGGAGGGATCTCATGGAATCTAACTGGGGCGTGAAACATCGTACGCAACCTCCGTTGATGGCAAGGAACGGACGGCAGATAAATAATTGACCACACAGTAAAAACTCCACGAAGAATCACTTCGCAATACGAAGAAAATGAAGGCATTGAAAAATCTACGAAGAAATGCTTCGTATTATGAAGCAAAATCCTTCGTAATACGAAGCATTTCTTGATAATACGAAGCATTTCTACAACGCCTTCATTTTCTTCGTAGTTATGAAGCGAATGCTTCGTAGGCTTTCAAGAGTGCAAGCATGTTCAGTTCTGAAGCGGCACTCACTGGTAAATTGCACCGGCATATCTGCGACCCAGTAGGCAGGCCTGACCCTGAGCATGCCGTAGTCCGCCCCCACGGGGACCTCCACCACGTCGTCCGGCCGGTCCTGCCGCCACACGGCGAGCTGCCCGGGCCGGTGCTGCACCTCCAGCACCACCTCGCCGGGGGCGAAGTCCTTGTCGCTGCCTGACCAGTGGTCCTGCACAGACAGCTCGCGATGAGATCGAGGGGCGAATGAACACAGTAAATGTCTTACGGTGAAAGGCTGCACCAACATATTATGGTGGAGATTTTCTCCATAATACCAACGAAATTCGTCCAAATCTCTATAAGGTACAGTGAATTCTCAATGGTATGTTACGAAGTCAGCTTCACCACTATAATATGGAACATTTTCACCATAATATGGAGAATCTTCGCTGTACAACATTTAGAGTGAAGACCACTGTGTCACTGCAAAGCCGGTGATAAGTTTGCTTGCCAAAATTAGGCAAGCTTTGACCTGAAATCTTCATGAGCTGGGGAGTATTTCTGTGCGAAGCTCGCCAATTTAAGGCATTCGAAACGGCTTGCCAATGCCAATTTTGTGGCAAGCGAACTTACCACTGGGCCCAAAGCTACAAAGCCGCCTAGATGAGCCAATTGTCCAGACTCCTTTACCATTTTTCTTTCTTGTCTCACCCCACATAGCAGGGAAATATGGGACGACAGTCTGAGGGTTACTGCGTGTAATCCCTACTGCACCATAAGATCTGAAGTTTAGGGGGAGTGTAGCCAAAGGGGCAAATAAACAAGTTATAAACTCCTCCGCACCTCAAATTGAAATTTAAAGGAGAACCTCAAAATTTGTTTCCACCAAGGGGAAGTCACTGAATTTCGGCGCACAAAGCCAATGAATTTCAGTCGATTTTCGATGAATTATAGTCCAATTTCAATGAATTTTAATGAATTTCAGTGAATTTTACATGTTTGATGAATTTCGGTGTGCACATTTGGCTGGAGTTATTTCCCCTTGACCTCCACCGATCTTCTGGCCCGTTGGAAAACTCGCCTTGACGCCGTTGCCCCTCCAGCCGAGTGCGTTGCAGCCCGTGAACGTCCTGTAGGCCAGCGTGCCGTTGTCCCTCTCGCCAAACAGCCACACACTGCTGCACCTCTGGCCGCCACACAGATGCACCAAGATGATGCCGTGCACCTTCGCGAACTGCACGCGGGCCGTGCCTGATGCGTTGACCGGCAGGGCCACCATGTTGAGCCCTACAGTGGGAGCGTCACTTCGTCACTTAGCCTGCACACCGCCGCGTGGCCCTACAGCGTAGGGCCTACACACTAAATGTGAGTGATTATATGACAGAACAACGTAATCTTCATAGGGAATCCCACGGTAGTTACGCTGTTACACACTTACAAAAGCATGCGCCAAGTACACACTTACAAACGCATGCTTGACGCCGTAACTCCATGCGTCAAGCATGCGTTTGTAAGAGTGTACGTGCAAGCATGCATTTGTAAGTGTGTGCTTAGTAGACAGTTAGGTTTGCAGTGTACCATTTTGTACGGAGACATCAGAGTTTTTTGTGCACACGAACTTTTCGAACAATTTTGGTACGAAAAACTGCACATATTTCCCCATGTTTGTGCAAAATCTCGTACAAATTTGAACGAAAAGTTCGTGTGCACAAAAAACCGTGGTGTGTCGTACAAAATTCGTTCGAAAACAGTTAGTGTGTACACTGCCAATCCAAGTGTGAGACAGTCTCACACTTGTAGGTGTGGGACTATTTGTCTTACGCTTACATGTGTGAGCCACGCTCACTACAAATCCAAAGGTCAGACTTTACGCCTCTGGAGAGGCGAGACAAAAAGTCTCGCCACATTTTGGCGATACTTTCATGTCTCGCCACAATATGGTCAGATTCAAATGTCTCGCCAATTTATGGCGAGACTTTTTTGTCTCGCCAAAATATGACCCAAAATTATTGAATAGGGTAGGCAATGCATGGATTCATGGCAAAATAGATAAACTACTGCATTATTCACAAAATTCATAAGAAAACATTTCTGATTACCACTGATAGTTGTTTGACCCACTGGGGACTCTCAAGAGTAACGCTGTTTGTTTCGCTCATAAACCAAGAGGTGCGTCTTCACATAACAGGGCCGCTCACATTCAGTTTCATTGAAATCAGATTGTACTCACAATAATCACAGTAGCACTGTGGCTATGAAGAAATTTGCAGGCAGGTTGAGAGTTGATTCATCCAATAAAGATTGTGTACAAACATGTAGCTGTGAGTACTGTACAACTTGGTCCAGAGCACAGATGGTGTAGACTGTTGATGAACTAAACATTTTGACAATTATCCTTTTCCACACGCAGTTTGACAATAGCTCGAACGATAAAAAGACATCTTCGCGAACAGATAACCCAGTTGGCAACAGTCGTCATCGCTCCAAACTAGAAAAACTTAATTTTATTGATGCAAAGTCGGGAGGAAAACATGATAACCAGCGGCCATTTCCTCAGGTTACTTTTGTTTACGAGATGTGAGGATGTGACTGCGAATACTGGTTTGGTCATGCGTATAATTTCCCAACCCGAATCTGAATCTAAATCGTCACGCCCATAACCTCTTCTGTCCAAAAACAAAAACATAGCCTCTAAAATGGCTGCCAGCCTCTGAGCGTTGTTTGACTTGCAACGATATATTTTTGTTTTTCCTAGTTTCGAGCAATGACGACTGTTGCCAACTGGGTTATCTGTTTGCGAAGATGTCTTTTAATCGTTCGAGCTATTGTCAAACTGCGTGTGAAAAAGGGAAGTCAAAAATTTAAATTCAAAACATTCACCAGTTTTGGGCTCAAAGGGGGGCCCCGGGGCACCCCATTTTACAATTTTACCCCCTTTAAAAAGTATAGGACACAAGTTTTTGTCAATTGATGGACCTAGAGGCTTTGTTAAAAGAAAGGGTACATTTTTTAATTAACCCATTAACCATTTTTCGATAGCACAAACTGACTGTCGCAAATTTGTGTTTTAATTTTTCTTACGGAGAGTTTGCACTTTAAATTTCTATAAGCAATTGGAATGATCATTTGTTTAAATGCAAGAAGCGGTCTTCAATTTGGAGTGGAATGAAAAGAAACCAAATGTTAGACTGAAACCAATAGGAAATCTTTCGGAATCCTCCCCCCCCCCCCAAACAAAAAAAAAGAAAAAATATTAAAAAAAATAACAACAAACATGACACCCAAGATTGCTTGTGTTTATTGGACTAAAAGCATAGCGGCAACATACAGCTCTGCAGTTCTTGTAAGGTCGTGTCGCTGCCGGGTGACTTTCTCCGTTTCACTTGGTTGTCCCAGCTTTTGTCGCAGCAACTGCAGGCATCATAAGAGAAAGTGAGAACCAAGACACTCGTGATGGCCCCAAGTGTTTCGCATTCAATTAAACTGCTTAACAAAAAGAATTATTTAATTTGGAAAAGGTACAGAATAGGATACGGTATAAAGGCAGGAAGCGTCCAAAAGAGGAGTATCGTAAATTTTTCGTGCTGAGCGAGAAGAATCGTTACGCTCTCATTTAGGAACGTGGCTCACGTTGAAACGAATGTGACAAAATGTCACTTTCTTTGAGCATTGTGTCACATTCGTTTGAATGTGAATTGGCCAATTTATGACTGATTCACATTGAAATCGACACAATGCTCAAAGGGACGTGACATTTTGTCACATTCGTTTAAACGTGCTTTTACGTTCCTAGAATGAAAGTGTATTGTCACGCTCGACCAACTTTTGGACCGTGTCATGAATGTTTGCACGGCGAAAGCATAATACTTGGGATTCACGGGCCCACCCTGTGGAAAAGCGTCCACCAGCAGCCACCCCGGAATCCCAGGTTACTGCCGTGTGGTAGGCAGAAAGTAATTAGGATCTTTCGGTCAGCACAAACAATTACGATCAAATTAGACACAAATAGTTACGATACTTCCCTTAGAACGCGTCAACAGACCTCCGCCGCTTAGCCTTCATACGGAGGGATCTCATGGAATCTAACTGGGGCGTGAAACATCGTACGCAACCTCCGTTGATGGCAAGGAACGGACGGCAGATAAATAATTGACCACACAGTAAAAACTCCACGAAGAATCACTTCGCAATACGAAGAAAATGAAGGCATTGAAAAATCTACGAAGAAATGCTTCGTATTATGAAGCAAAATCCTTAGTAATACGAAGCATCTTGAAATACGAAGCATTTCTACAACGCCTTCATTTTCTTCGTAGTTATGAAGCGAATGCTTCGTAGGCTTCAAGAGTGCAAGCATGTTCAGTTCTGAAGCGGCACTCACTGGTAAATTGCACCGGCATATCTGCGACCCAGTAGGCAGGCCTGACCCTGAGCATGCCGTAGTCCCCCCCACGGGGACCTCCACCACGTCGTCCGGCCGGTCCTGCCGCCACACGGCGAGCTGCCCGGCCGGTGCTGCACCTCCAGCACCACCTCGCCGGGGGCGAAGTCCTTGTCGCTGCCTGACCAGTGGTCCTGCACAGACAGCTCGCGATGAGATCGAGGGGCGAATGAAAACACAGTAAATGTCTTACGGTGAAAGGCGCACCAACATATTATGGTGGAGATTTTCTCCATAATACCAACGAAATTCGTCCAATCTCTATAAGGTACAGTGAATTCTCAATGGTATGTTACGAAGTCAGCTTCACCACTATAATATGGAACATTTTCACATAATATGGAGAATCTCGCTGTACAACATTTAGAGTGAAGACCACTGTGTCACTGCAAAGCCGGTGATAAGTTTGCTTGAAAATTAGGCAAGCTTTGACCTGAAATCTTCATGAGCTGGGGAGTATTTCTGTGCGAAGCTCGCCAATTAAGGCATTCGAAAACGGCTTGCAATGCAATTTTGTGGCAAGCGAACTTACCACTGGGCCCAAAGCTACAAAGCCGCCTAGATGAGCAATTGTCCAGACTCCTTACCATTTTTAGGGGTTCCGACGAAGGAGGACCCCTATTGCCGGGGCCGCTCAGAATTCTTCTTATACGGACCCCCCAGGATCCACATTTCGGCCCGCCATATTAATCCTTATCATAATACAATAAAAAATCCAGAGAAAATCTAAAAATTTATCGTGGAAAATTCACGTAAACGACCCAAAAATAAATTTGCAACAATCAAGCACCCTATCCGTTCACATTTCAGAAACGTTTCGAAGAAAAAAAGTGCCACTCCTCAAAACTAAACTTCCGCCCATCAAAGTGGACAAAAAACTGATCACTGTTCTAAGAAAATGATAAAAACATGAAGGAAAAAATTCTCGATAAAAAACGTCCCACTGCCATTATACCAACTGTCAAAATTGAAAGCCATATATAAAAAAAACTTAAAACGTGGTTAAAATTACACAATCCCAATTTTCCTCATGTACACTGATAAAAACATTTACACATAATTCAAATCTGTCCGTAGTAAAACTTCACAGCAGAAAGACAGAATAAATAAATTTTCGCAGTTGGCAACAATTTTCCCGGCGTCTGCGCCTTTCGAAAATCGCGAGGCTGAAACAAAAAAAGTAGTGCACATTGAAACTGCCTCTTCAAGTGTGCTGAGTTTGGGTTGTTTGGCTTGCTTTTAAAGGCTGCGGTTCTCTCTCAGCCCAAAATTATAAAATTACTCTTCTTCGTATTTCTAACATCAAATTTCTTTCATTAACTTACATATTTACCACAAACCGGAACAACGTGCAATGCGTAAGCATTGGAATTTTTCTTTCTTGCTCAACCACATAGCAGGGAAAGAGGGGACGCAGTTGAGGGTTACGCGGTGTAATCCCTACTGCACCATAAGAGATCTGAAGTTTTAGGGGGAGTGTAGCCAAAGGGCAAGTTATAAACTCCTCCGCACCTCAAAATTGAAATTTAAAGGAGAACTCAATTTGTTTCACCAAGGGGAAGTCCTGAATTTCGGCGCAACAAAGCCAATGAATTTCAGTCGATTTTCGATGATTATAGTCCAATTTCAAGAATTTTAATGAATTTCAGTGAATTTTACATGTTTGATGAATTTTCGGCTGTGCCACATTTGGCTGGAGTTATTTCCCTTGACCTCCACCGATTTCTGGCCGTTGGAAACTCGCCTGAACGCCGTTGCCTCCAGACGAGTGCGTTGCAGCCCGTGAACGTCTGTAGGCCAGCGGCCGTTGTCACGTCGCCAAAACAGCAACACACTGCTGCACCTCTGGCCGCCACACAGATGCCCAAGATGATGCCGTGCACCTTCGCGAACTGCACGCGGGCCGTGCCTGATGCGTTGGACCGGCAGGGCCACCATGTTGAGCCCTACAGGGGGAGCGTCACTTCGTCACTTAGCCTGCACACCGCCGCGTGGCCCTACAGCGTCGGGCCTCACACTAAATGTGAGGATTATAGACAGAACAACGTAATCTTCATAGGGAATCCCACGGTAGTTACGCTGTTACACACTTACAAAAGCATGCGCCAAGTACACACTTACAAAAGCATGCTTGACGCCGTAACTCCATGCGTGTCAAGCATGCGTTTGTAAGAGTGTACGTGCAAGCATGCATTTGTAAGTGGTGCTTAGTAGACAGTTAGGTTTGCAGTGTACCATTTTGTACGGAGACATCAGAGTTTTTGTGCACACGAACTTTTCGAACAATTTTGGTACGAAAAACTGCAAATATTTCCCCATGTTTGTGCAAAATCTCGTACAAATTCGAACGAAAAGTTCGTGTGCACAAAAAACCGTGGTGTGTCGTACAAAAAATTCGTTCGAAAAACGTTAGTGTGTACACTGCCAATCCAAGTGTGAGACAGTCTCACACTTGTAGGTGTGGGACTATTGTCTCTTACGCTTACATGTGGGAGCCACGCTATAAAATCCAAAGGTCAGACTTTACGCCTCTGGAGAGGCGAGACAAAAAAGTCTCGCCACATTTTGGCGATACTTTCATGTCTCGCCACAATATGGTCAGATTCAAATGTCTCGCCCAATTTTATGGCGAGACTTTTTGTCTCGCCAAAATATGGCCCAAAATTATTGAATAGGGTAGGCAATGCATGGATTCATGGCAAAATAGATAAAACTACTGCATTATTCACAAAATTCATAAGAAAACATTTCTGATTACCACTGATAGTTGTTTGACCCACTGGGGACTCTCAAGAGTAACGCTGTTGTTTCGCTCATAAACCAAGAGGTGCGTCTTCACATAACAGGGCCCGCTCACATTCAGTTTCATTGAAATCAGATTGTACTCACAATAATCACAGTAGCACTGTGGCTATGAAGAAATTTGCAGCAGGTTGAGAGTTGATCATCCAATAAAGATTGTGTACAAACATGTAGCTGTGAGTACTGTACAACTTTGGTCCAGAGCACAGATGGTGTAGACTGTTGATGAACTAAACATTTTGACAATTATCCTTTTCCACACGCAGTTTGACATAGCTCGAACGATAAAAAGACATCTTCGCGAACAGATAACCCAGTTGGCAACAGTCGTCATCGCTCCAAACTAGAAAAACTTAATTTTATTGATGCAAAGTCGGGAGGAAAAACATGATAACCAGCGGCCATTTCCTCAGGTTACTTTGTTTACGAGATGTGGGATGTGACTGCGAATATGGTTTGGTCATGCGTTTATAATTTCCACAACCCGAATCTGAAATCTAAATCGTCACGCCCATAAGCGGGTGATTCCGTGCGTAGGGGTCATTTTGGATGTACAAATGTTCTTTTTAAAGTTCAACTTTAGGGGTAAATTTGGTGCAGATGCATAATAGACCCCACAGTACCCCCTGAGCGTGGGCAGCGTACAGTTGCTTTTATTTTCACTCCCTATGAAATACGGCGGAATTTACAGAAACTAATGACGGAATTTACAGATTACGGAATTTACAAAGCGAAAGTTTTTAGTCTCCTGAACCGCTGGGTTACAAGATAGGTAAAAACGTTGACGGGGTCATTTCAGCATCCAAAATAGCATTTTTCAGCGAAGGTTGTGGGAAACTTTCTCCTCAGATGGAGGAGCTACGGCCCCGAAACGGAATTTACATCATTTTTACACCCTTACCGTTTTGAAATCTTCTGACGGCCTGGAAGCGTCGTTTGACCGCCCCAGGTCCCGTGGGCACGGGCTTATGGAAGGTTTTTTATGTTCTTTCGATCCCAAGTGGTCGCGAGTTTCTAAAATGAAAAGGAACCCAGTAGACCGTCATTTGTAAAAACAGCATAGGTACATGGTCACACGGTGGACATTTTCCCAAAGGCTGTTTCGGGTTCAACAAGTGATGATACAAAGGTCAACCTCCGTAATTTTGCGAAGAATAGTCAGGGGAGAGAGTGAAATAGCCAGTTTTCTTTTGAATGTGGCTGAGTCATATACTACAGCATGGCAAATGTTGTCTTATAGGTGTTGGTGACCCATTTACGGACTTACAAACGACACTTTAGCGCTTACGAAACCCAGATAAACAAAAGTTAGATCGACTTATCCACATGAGGACATGGTCTTCGTTTAGTAAAACAAATTTGAATTGCCCAAGCTACCAAATCAACCTCAGTTCAGGCGCAAGGCCCGGTGACCTGAAAATGACCCCTACGCACGGAATCACCAAACCTCTTCTGTCCAAAAACACAAAAAACATAGCCTCTAAAATGGCTGCCAGCCTCTGAGCGATTGTTGGACTTGCAACGATATAATTTAGTTTTTCCTAGTTTCGAGAAATTTGACGACTGTTGCCAACTGGGTTATCTGTTTGCGAAGATGTTTTTTAATCGTTCGAGCTATTGTCAAACTGCGTGTGAAAAAGGAGAACTGTCAAAATGTTAAGTTCATCAACAGTCTGCACCATCTGTTCTCTGGGCTAACAAGGGAAGTGCCCCAGGTGTTACATCCAGATTTTGATCAGATTTTGGGGATCTCTTCTACTGTACAATAGACTAATTTTCCGCATAAAAGATTTTGCTGAGATATATTACAACGGGTTTTAAACCTAGGTCCAAATTTTCAAAATCACTTAAAATAAATTTTTTAAACCCAAAAAATTTCTAAATGGCCTTAAACGTCCAAAAAATGATTTTTTTTGATTTTGGAGAAAAAAAAATTTTTTTTGTCCTCACTAAAGTCCAAAAACTTGAAAAAAATTCAAAATCACATTTTAGACCAAAAAGTATCCAAATTCCCACACGGAAAATAGACGTCTATAGATTAAGCTAGACCGTCTAGATGTGGTCTTCAAAGGTCTATCTACGTCTATAGACAAATTTAGACAATCTATAGATGATCTTTAGTGTCTATAGAGATCTATGGACTGAAGTAGACGGTCTATAAAGGATCTAAGACGCCTCTAATCCGTCTATGTCTAACTATAGATGCAACTGCAGACGTCTATAGATGATCTTTCTTGTCGAAGTTCATCTAAGGACTCATAGGACAGATCTACCTGATATCTAGCAAAGGTCTATCTGCAGATGTCCACACGGTAGATTTCATGTAGACAGCTAAGGTCGTTGAAACATGGACGTCTAAAAATATATCACATGTAGACTATCTATAGATGCACAATGATAGACTTTATGCAGACGCCACAGATTAATTTCCGTCCCAACTTCTTAGGTCAGCCCATAGCGTAGTGGGTGAGATCTTGGTCTTCAAAGTAGAAAGATGTCTTTCTACTCTTTAGATCAGGTACTAGACGGATAAGCTTCTCCTAACTGCCACGAGAGCGCGCCACGCGCAAAGCACGTCTGCCCGCTCGCGGTGACGACTCCGTGAGCCAGTTCTGTTATAGTCTCTACGCCGTTCTCCTCTCCTTTGAAGAGTTCTCTCCATATAATCGCTCTTGCGACGTGGGGACCTTACAATTTTTTGGATGTGGCAAGGGCTGGCAGTGCCGTACCGGCAGCGTTCCCTTGCTCGGCCCTCTAAACCCCCACATCAGGTACGATCTGCCCTGTTCGATCTAAATGCTACTACCTTCCCAAGTGGGAACCCAACTCGCGTTTTGACCGTTGATACCTTCGTTGTGGTCTACTTGGTATGCAGGGGCTATTCTGAGTACGTCGATTATAAATCTATCTGCAGACGTCTACTAGAGGAAAAGTAATAGACGTCTAATAGACGTCGCAAATTCGACCATTAGATTATGTGTAGATGATCTACATGTAGATGTCAAAAGACCTCTATTAGACTCATTTCCATCTACAAATAGACGTCTAATATACGTCTTTTAGACGTCTATTTTCCGTGTGGGAATGGTCTAAAACGTCCAAAAATATGATTTTTTTCGATTTTGGAGCAAAAAAATTTTTGTCCTCACTTAAGTCTAATAACAGGAAAAGTAGCGATATTCATCGGCAACTTTGGCCCGTCCGGTACATTAAGAAACGTTCAAAATTTTGCCTATGTTTGACCCCGACGGGAATTAAACCTGAGTCTGGGGTTAAAAAAAATGTAGTTTTCGTCATCAGCACCCTCAAAAGCATCTGAAAAATGCGAACACTCGAATAAAAAGAATGTTTAAAAAAATACCCCACTGGGATTTGAACCCGGGTCCAAACTTCTCCGATTTGCTTGAAATTGGCACCATTGGTTTTGTCTTGTCACCCTGATTCCAAAAATACCCCCACATGCCCTCCTAGCTGTATCCGTTGCCGAAATCCCCCCCTCGACCCCATGTAGACCATGATGCACCTGCAGCAGCGCCCCCGGGGCTCGGATCGGATTTGCTGCCACCGGGCGGTTCTTAGGGTCACCCAAGGAGGCTGCATACCAAATTTGGTCAAGATCGGACCACGGGAAGTCCTCGGACGGACGGACGGACGGACGAACGGACGGACGGACGCACAGCAGGGGTCATACTACTGTATATGCCCGTCCCTCCGTCATTTTTTTACAAAAAATAAACGGGACGGGCCAAAAAATGACGTAGTTGAACATTGCGTACCATACCTCAATTATTTTGTCCAAATCTTGTTATCTGGCTTTCAAGTTTTTTCACGAATATTGACTAACGCCAGAACAAAAAGATTCTCCAAACGCGAATAAAATCATGTTTTTAACGTTGCGGATCTTGGAGACTACAGGGTGAGTTTTCTCAATGTGTCAATAATTTGTAGGTAGTTTGGGCACCCCAAGGGGATCATTTTCTACCAATGAACTAGTGGGCGCAAACGTCTAGGTACGGAGATAATTGGTGTTTTGTAATTGACCTTCGCGCCTGCGAGGTAGGCACCCGCTGCCCTGATGGGCGCAGGACCTCACGTGGGGGGTCGCGGGTCTAGGAGGGGTGCTTCGAGTCTCGAAGGGGTGCGGCGGACCTTGCAAATGTCTTTTGGGAGGGGTTGCCGCGGGTCTCAAGGGGCTGTCATGGTGGCCCCCGTTACAGTGGATCTCACGGCTGTCTTTGCGAGGGTGGCAGGATTCCACGGATACTTCCGCGAGGTAAGTGGCACTCCCGCGAGTACTGCTAGTCCCGCGACACCCCCTCGACAGGTCCTGCCACACTCAGTGGCACCGGGTGCCTACCTTGTAGGCGCAAAATCCAAATTCAAAACACCAATTATCTCCGTATCTAGACGTTTGCGCCCACTAGTTCATTGGTGAAAAATGGTCCCCTAGGGATGCCCAAACTGCCTGCAAATTATTGACACATTGAGAAAACTCACCCTGTATTTGGTCAAAAATGTATTTTTTTTTTAATTTTTAGACTTAAGTGAGGACAAAAATATTTTTGCCCCAAAATCGAAAAAAATCATATTTTTGGACGTTTCAGACCATTTGGAGACTTTTTGGTCAAAAATGTGATTTTGAATTTTTTCCAAGTTTTTGGACTTTAGTGAGGACAAAAAATTTTTTTGCTCCAAAATCGAAAAAAATCATATTTTTGGACGTTTCAGGCCATTTAGAAACTTTTTGGTCAAAAAATATTTTTTGAGTGATTTTGAAAATTTGGACCTAGGTTTAAAACCCGTTGTAATATATCTCAGCAAAAACTTTTATGCGGAAAATTAGTCTATTGTATAGTAGAAGAGATCCCCAAAATATGATCAAAATCTGGATGTAACACCTGGGGCACTTCCCTTGTAAGTTGTACAGTACTCAAAGCTACATGTTTGTAGACAATCTTTATTGGATGAATCAACTCTCAACCTGCCTGCAAATTTCTTCATAGCCACAGTGCTACTGTGATTATTGTGAGTACAATCTGATTTCAATGAAACTGAATGTGAGCGGCCCTGTTATGTGAAGACGCACCTCTTGGTTTATGAGCGAAACAAACAGCGTTACTCTTGAGAGTCCCCCAGTGGGTCAAACAACTATCAGTGGTGATCAGAAATGATTTCTCGTGAATTTTGTGAATAATGCAGTAGTTTATGTATTTTGCTATGAATCCATGCATTGCCTACCCTATTTAAATAATTTTGGGCCATATTTTGGCGAGACAAAAAAGTCTCGCCATAAATTGGCGAGACATTTGAATCTGACCATATTGTGGCGAGACATGAAAGTATCGCCAAAATGTGGCGAGACTTTTTGTCTCGCCACATTTTGGCGTAATGTCTTTCCATTCAGTTTGCAGTGCTTGTCTCACGCTTGCAAGTGCGAGACATCGATGTCTCACACTTGCAAGTGTGAGACAACGTGCACACTAAACTTCTTACGGATACATCCTATCTGTATTACGGACATTTTTGTGCAATTGCAATTACGGATAGATTTTGCTTGTAATACGGAGGATTTTATCCGTAATACAAAGGTTTTCGTGTCCGTAACATACAGACGAAAATATCCGTATGGTACGGACGTAAAACTCTTTGTAATACGGATGATTTCATCCGTATTACAAGCAAAATCTATCCGTAATTGCAATTGCACAAAAATGTCCGTAATACCAGGGGGTGGCAACCGCCTAGAAAGAGCGTGAAGCGATGCTCGCGCCGTCAGTGAAAGAGGTTGCGCACTTGTTCGGGATTATGAAAACTAGACTGTGTTTTTCAAAACGCTTTGCACCGGTGGAAAGGACTTGAAATTTAGGGTGCATTAGGCTTATTGCCCTTCTCGAAACGCCCCCCTTACCTGATGTTAAGGTGCAGTGAAAACCCCTAAAAACACGAGAAATCATCAAATTTAGGAAAAAACTCGAATGCGCCATGTTGATGTAAATGGTTCCGCCCTTGTGTTCGGTTCAATTGGAAGTATCGGGCAGTCTCTTAGGCCTAATGCACCCCAGGTTTTGTGCTCTTTTGATCTGTGCAAAGCGTTTTGCAATCAACGGCCTAGATCTTACAATCGAAGCAAAATAAGTAACCCCTGCACCTCACTCGCGCATGGCTTCACGCGCTTCCTAGGCCGTTGCCGCCCCCTGGTAATACAGGTAGGATGTATCCGTAAGAAGTTTAGTGTGTGGGACCCGTGGCATTGAACCACAGAGCTAGCATAGGCAGCAAGTGTGGGACAAACCGTGTCTCACACTTGCAAGTGCGGGACCTCGTTGTCTCACACTTGCAAGCGTGAGACAAACGTGGCTCACACTTGTAAGCGTGAGACAAACTGTCCCACTCTTACAAGTGTGAGACTGTCTCACACTTGGAATGGCAGTGTGCTTTTTAATGCATAAGCTTGGCAAAAAATTGGGCATTTGTTTCGATAAGCATGAATTTCATGTGCAACAACGCACACTTTTCGTGCTTAGTTTGGCACAAATTCGTGCATTCATAACGCATTTTCAATTTTGTGCGAAGCTCATGCACCAAAAAGTAGGCTTACATAATTTAATGTGGAAGCGTTGGCACATCACTTGTGCAAGAGGTAGTCAAGGTTCGGGTCTGGTGTGGTTTCCACTCACGGTAGCAATCCTCCTCGTCGGAGCCGTCGCGGCAGTCGTTGCTGCCGTTGCACCTGTACCTTCCGGAAACACACTGGCCGTCCTTGCACTTCAACTTCCCCGACTCGCACTCGGCGGGCGCTGCGGCCGGAGAGGCCGTGACAGAGGGCGCTGCGGACGCGGGCAGGCTGTCCCCTGCACGACAGTGTAAAGACACTGAGAATCCAAACGCTATGAATTTAGCGT
The DNA here is from genome assembly GCF_012932325.1 of Thrips palmi. Classification (NCBI taxonomy): domain Eukaryota; kingdom Metazoa; phylum Arthropoda; class Insecta; order Thysanoptera; family Thripidae; genus Thrips; species Thrips palmi. The sequence continues at coordinate 7,942,733 of NW_023144633.1, forward strand.
CACTTGGTGCACTGCTTTTGCATTGCACTTCATGTGAAATGTCTTCCCATTCCCATGCATTAAGCATACACTGCGAGAAAAAAGTACGGAACATGTCTGGTCAATAATTTGCCTGGACCGTCCGTACCTGTCCCACTACGGAACTTCTGTACCTTTTTTCCGTACTCTATTACATGAGTTCTTATGGGACAAGTACGGACGTTCCGTACTTTTTTCCGTGCGTCCGTACTATTTTCGTCTGTACATTTTCCGTACAAAACTACGGAATATTTTTACAGTGTAGGTCATTTTCGGGACGCATTGCACGTAAGCTGCAATATGGCTATGGCAGCGCATGCGTGTTATGGATGTGCACGTGTCGGAGTCGGGACTATCACACTATTATGTTCTGTGGTGTACAATATACACGGTAACAACGGTACCTGGTTTTCCCGGGAAGCCTGTGGTAAATACACAGTAAATGTCTTACGGTGAAAGGCTGCACCAACATATTATGGTGGAGATTTTCTTCACCAACGAAATTCGTCAAAATATCTATAAGGTATAGTGAATTCTGAATGGTATGTTATGAGGTCAGCTGCACCACCATAATATGGAACATTTTCACCATAACATGGAGAATCTTCACTGTACAACATTCAGAGTGTACATGGGCGATTTCCAGGGAGGTCCTGGGAAAACCTGGAACCGTTTTAACCGTGAAGTTTTCATAGCGGTCAGAATTCGCCACAGATGATTCGACGTTCACAACCCATTTTGGATCACAGTGCCGTGCCTAGCTAAGCTGTGCCTCGACCCCCAGCTCGTGGCCTTGGCCGCCATCGCGCACAGCGCTGCAGGAAGGACCACTGATACGGACGCACCAGTCGGGCGGCAACAAGGACACAGGACCAGGACAAACTCAATCTAGACCGTTGTATGATATAACACCCCAGAGAGACCACTCGGCCAAATCTGCATTTCACTCCTTACATTAGGGTCAATTTTTCGATGTTTGACATATTTCGTCAAAAACCCTTTTATGTTGTTTCCCGTTTCTCAAATACTAATTGTGATGTTATGCACCTTCTCCGCCTTTCCGCGCGTGCCCTGAGGCCTCCGTAACAAAACCCTGCCGCGGGTTTGACGCATAGGAACTCCCGTCGCTGGATGGCAGCACCAATCAGTTCTATAGGGCATACTGTCCCAAGTTACCCCCGTTGACGGAAAAGAAAATGTTGAGAGATTGGAGCAGCGACACAATAAGCTGTTCTCGCTGCAGTGTTCCTGGCGTGCTTCTTCGCTGCACTCCCGAGCAGCGCGACAACAGTGAAGCGTCGCTCACCAGTGTACCGCACGGGCATGTCGGTGCCCCAGTAGTAGGGCCTGACCCTGAGCGTGCCGTAGTCCGCCCCCACGGGGACCTCCACCACGTCGTCCGGCCGGCCCTGCCGCCACACGGCGAGCTGCCCGGGCCGGTGCTGCACCTCCAGCACCACCTCGCCGGGGCGGAGGATATAGCTGCCTTCAATGTGGGTCTGCACAGAGAGCACGCGGTGAGACGTCCCGGCAGAACGGGACGCACAGTGGGCCAAAAGACCAGAGGAGGTGGCCAAAATCCCGGACGGGCTCACAGAGTCGCTAAATAAGACTCAAACCGAACGTGTGACCCTACCAATGGATTGCTCTCCCGACGAGGAATCCATTGGTGGGGTCACAAGTCCTGTTAGAGTCCTGTTTAGCGACTTTGCGGCTCAAAGCGCGTCAAGAATTTTGAACGCCCACTCACCTTTACGCGGTTGCTGCATCGCCTGCCACAGAGGTTGCAGCTCGTTTGAGTCTCGTATCTCAGCGTGCCGTCTTTGCCCTCGCCCCACAGTAACACCCTGCTGCAGTGCTGGCCGCCGCACAGGTGCAGCTCGAAAGAGTCGTGTGCCGTTGCGAATTGCACACGGGCCGTGACCGAGGCGTTGGCCGGCAGGGCCACCGTGGGCAGCGCTGCGGACAAAGGGCATCACTTCGTCGCTCGGCCTGTGGAGTGACTATAGATACGGAATTCAGTTGATCCAGGAAGCGGAAGAAGGGAATAACTTGACTTCTCCCCAAATTGAGTTTTTATTTTATTATTGTGCCTTAGAATGGTTTCCATCATTACACCAAATTATTTGACTGAATTCCAAGCAGTTTAGGAGAAAATCCACATGGAAAAAGGGTATAACTCAACTTAACCCCTTTTACGGTCTAAATTTCATTGGAAAATGGAGATAACTCAACGGAAGTCCACACGAGTCCGTTTGACAAATTGGCAAAAGGATATAACTCAACTTGTATTTTTATGAATCTAGTATAAAAAGAATCAACTCAACTTAAACCCCCCTTAATTTTAAATTTCAATTTGGAAAAAAGAGCTAAGTCCAAAAAATACACCAGAGTAACATACACTTTATGCAGACTACTGTTCCACTTGACTTGTCTCCACATTCCTCTTTGTTTAGGAAATATAAGGTGAGCTGACTCTGTTTTCCATTTCAACGGAAAGTGATAAGTCGCAGAAATCCTCTACGGAGTGACCTTACACTTTCGATTTTTTTTCCAAAATTTTACTAATGCTTTTTGAAATTATTAACATTTGCAACATTCATTTGTTTTGTTTTAGTTTACCCTGCTAACAGTTTTTGGTTTCTCCTGGAAAATGGCCAAAATTGAGTTATCCCCTTCTTCCGCTTCCTGGATCAGTTCTTCGGGATATCCTTCAATTTGCGGAGCTGCAATGCCAAATTTGACACATCCTTCACGTATGAAATAGGGATGCGGGCTGCCTTCACGGCTCGTTTCACGGCGTATTCGGCGGAGCTTCACCTCATACCCCCGAAATGGAGGGTCGCTCAGCGCAAGCAGGACACTGGCTGCATTTGACTGATACTCGCTAATTGTTGTCACTTTATGACAAAATCGTGGATGATATTTTCATCACTTTCAAATGATGATAATCTCATCACAAATTTATGATATTTTCGTTAAAGCTTCTATACTTCTTGCATGGGCGTGACAAACAAAGTCACCAATTGTTTTGATGACATCCTTGTAAGGAAAATAAGCCTTGAAATTGTCATCAAGTAACGAAATTTTCCCAGTGCTTTAACATTGTGACGATTGTCCAAAATTTTGATAAAATATGTTCGGCTGAGTTCAAGAACTTTCGATTTACTATCGACTGGTGAAAAGCATGTGCCAATATCTCTTATAGATTCCACGCAGACCTCAAAATGACGAAAGTCCAACTGTACTTCGCCTATTGCAATGGCTCTTGAACCTAAATGACACTTATTTCTACAGGATTCTGTGGTGTTAAACCCAACCATCAAATCGACAACCTCTATCTTCCAGCTCAAATTTTAGACTTCCTGAAAAATCAGCGATCGTGGACTTCCGTCAGGTTGTTGAAGTACCAGTAATTTGAGGTTTGCATTCTGACTCCGTCCTATTTGTTGTATATGGCGCCTTCCGCACCTCGGAATAAGGCACCTAACGAGGCGCCATCAGGCGCTACGAAATTGAGGGCAGGCGGCGAAAGGCGCCTAGCAGTGTGGAAGGGATTATGCGCAGCCCGTGATGCACTCACCGTCGCAGGCCTCCTCGTCGAAGCCGTCGCTGCAGTGACTGATACCGTCGCACCTCAAGAACAAGGGAACACACCCGCTGCCGTCCCTGCACTGAAAGTGCCTCGACTCGCAGTCGCCGGTCGCTGCGGACGGGACGTAAGACGGGGCGCACAGTTCAAAACCCAAAGGTCAGATTTCTCGCCAAGTACTTACCGTCCTTGGCGGCCTTACGCCACGGTCAGACACAAAAGCCTCGCCATTTTGTGGCGAGACTTTTGTCACTGACCATTTTGTGGCGAGACTATGTCTCGCCATATTTTAGCGCTTAGTCTGTCCATTCAATTTGCAGTGCTAAAGACCCTTCCTTGGTGGTGGGAGTCTCACTGCCCAACGCTGTGAGAACGGAGGACCACGTTCGTTTGCAGGGACCAACCATTCCATGCCAAGTGCTGATTTGCCAAGGCACCTAACGGTAAAAAAAAAAGAATTTCCTTGACTCGCTGGGATGATTGAGCAATGGACCCACTTCAAGTACCAGCGTTGAGAGATTTTTTTCCTGAGAGCGGTGGTTTATTAGTTCCTTTAAGGAGTAGGCTAGGTTGAGCGATGCTAAACTCGCAATGGAGGTGCTCTCCACAATAGACAACGGGCAAACAGTATTCGAAGTTGTTATGACTCATGTACCTTTGAAAAGAAGTTTGAATCCAAACATGCTAAACGTATAAGTTTTAATGTTGGTTCAATTTGTTAAGATTCAGATTCATCCATTAGCACTCTGAACTGGAAATGAGGTGGTTGAGGGATTGTATTGAAGCAACGAACGCGGTTTCTGCGCGTCACTGGTGAAGAAAAGTTGTTACATTTTCCGAAGTTCCTCGAACGGCGCGTTATCGTCACTCAACCCCAAAGACAAACAGCACATTACCATCTAAAAGTGACGTTAACAACCATAGCCGTAGGAATTCAGGACTATCTTTGAAAAGAGATTAAAAACTGTGCTTCATTTTGTACTTAGTGGTTAAGAAATTAGTTTTTCCCTTTGAAGGTTTTTTTTTCTTGAAGTTTTGAAAAACGCAATTCAACCTATTTTGGCGCCATTCGGCTTTATGAGCAGCCTAAACCGTCCTCTATACGACACTGTCAAACCAGACGAGTTTCTGTCTGTTTTTCAAGAATAAGCCATTTTCGGAACCCTGTAGCCACGCATTGGGTGTCCGATGGGCGGCCTACCTTGCGAGACGGCGGCCAGAAGGCCGAGCAGGATGGCGAACTTGGTGGCCATCCTCTGGTAGCCGCGAGCACAACTGCCCGTCTGCTGCGGCGCGACAAGCCAAGCCAGCCTGTGGGCCGCGCTCAGCTGGCTGTGATAAGAGAGTCGAATACTCGTGCCATGGCCACCAACATCTCCCATCTCGCGCACACAAATCAGGAAAGTGGTGACTGGAAGGGGCTACGCAGCCACACTGTAAATGTCTTACGGTGAAAGCCTGCATCAACATATTATGGTGGAGATTTTCCACTGAGAATGAAAGAGTTACCACCATCGCCCTTTTATTGGGTAATGCACGCATCGTCGCCCGAAGTTGGGTGACGAGCCCACGGTGACCAAATTTTGGGCAGTCATAAAATCGTCGCCCAAATTTGGGTAACGTCGCACAGTGCGGCCGATCTCGAAAAAGACGGACATATTTCAAAAAAACTGTTCCTAGCAAACGTAGGCCGACGAGTTTTCGCTCAGATACGTTTGCGGGGTCTCTGTTTCTATTTCTTACCTCAATTTTGATACAGCAGGGGCGGAACCAGAAATATGAAAGGGGGTAAATTTTAAAAGTATTCCAAACAGACTGAAATTTTGCACCCAAGGGTTTTTAGGGTCTCTAAATCCATTTCAAAACTTAATTTTGATATAGCAGGGGCGGATCAGGGAGTTAAAAGGGGGGAAAGTTCCATTTTACTTGATAGGTCAACAAAATTGCCAAAAATGGATTAAGACACCCTTAAAACTCCCCAATACAAAATTTTAAACAATTTGGTCAAATTTCAAAATTTACCCCCTTTTTGTTCCTGGTTCCGCCCCTGTTTTGTCAAAAATGCGGTCACGGATGGATTCACCGACCTTCCAAACTTGAGGAGACTCAATTTGACTGTCCCTGCTGTGATTGTTGTATCGATACCGGCCCGTCCACTAAGGTGGAAATATGGCGACAAGTGCAGAAATCAAGGAACATACTTGCTCAGCACAGCTGCGGCTGGGGCGTGCTGGGCCCAATCTTTGTTGGAATCGATCAAGGAAGTATCAAGCTTTAATTTGATGTGCGCCAAACGACGGGAATCCCCGGGAATCATTTTATATCTCAATCGAAACTATATGAATTTGAAGACGCGCGGGCTCCCAGGAAAAAGTTAATTTAGAATACTTATTTTGCAAATATTGGTAAAGTTCCTTATTGCTCGTGAAAGACGAGGGATCGAGCTGTACCTGGGGCCTTTGCGCGGCCTGCTTCGGTGGCTCAAGGAACTTGATAAAAGCTTTGGAAACATGTATAGGTTATGTTGCCCCTTTCGTTGGCGCCAAAACACGTACCTTTGAAGGGCTACAGAAGACGTTCTCGGGTGTGCAAAAATATGAGTAAACTGTTTTTAGACGCAAGAATCATCCTAGTTTCGAATCCCACTATAGAAATAATTGTAGCTCAAAATTGAAAAAGTCGTTTATGTCCGCGTTTTTCGGGATCGGCCGCACTGTGCGTCGTCGGCGACGCCCTGAGGTCCCCGATGACGCTTTCCCGGGGCCACCACGATGACCCAATGTGGCGCTGAGGCCTCCGGTCATCGTGGTGGCCCCGGGGACGTCTATCGGGGACCTCACGGCGTCGTCGACGGCGTTACCCAAATTTGGGCGACCAAACGCCTGTTACCAAATTTCGGGTGATGAATTTTTCGTCACCCAAAATTGGGCAACGAAGTTGCATCACCCATTTAAAGGGTGATGGTGGTGACCCATTCATTCTCAGTGTCTCCATAATACCAACGAAATTCGTCAAAATATCTGTAAGGTACAGTGAATTCTGAATGGCATGTCACGAAGTCAGCTGCACCACCATAATATGGAACATTTTCACAATAATATGGAGAATCTTCGTTGTAGAACATTTGGAGTGCAATGCACACACTGAGAAAAAATGTTTTGCTGCCGGTACTGAACTTAGTTCGATTGATAAGGCTTTGTGGCAGGTAATAAACGTTTTGGTAACCAGGTAGAAAGAGTTTCGTCGTGAACACTAACCCCTTTTGTACCCGATAAAAATCGTGTTTTGTCTGCACAAACGAACAACTTTGATCCATCCAATCAAATTCAAAATGATGTACACTATGAAAGTGGTTCGATTGCCGCCAGTTCAGTCGTGGCTACTAAACTGTTTTGGACTTAGGTTGGTGTATAGATAGAATAACACAAACACTCGACAGAACTTCTGATGAATTTGGCAACATGACGAATGACGTCACTGCTGTCGGGCTGTCAGTCTAGAGGCTACGACATCCCGTCCCTTCTCAGTTGTCTCGGTGGCTCAGTTGGTTCCGTGCCTGGAGGCTGGATAGTGAGACGGGTTCGGCGGGGGTTCGACTCCCGGCGATGCGTCACCAGTTTTCCCGCGCACAAACCATTTGATTGGCGACGGAATGGACTGTGGGTATTGAATACCGGCGGGAAAGACGGATCCGCGGGCAGAGACAATTTTGCCCGACGCTGTTAAAATGATCAATGCAGTCGATCAACCGATCAAACATTGTTCGGTAGTCAGAAATGAGGGGCGTTCCACGTCAAACCATCATGGTCCAAAACGTACTTGCTCAGATCCGGCCCCCAATTTTTTATATGGTAGTGTACCACCCAAAGACCACTCTCATAAATTTTTTTGAAAAAAAATTCAGAACTTTAGCCGCAGTGATTTTTTAAACTTCAAAAAAAAAAATTATAAATTTTTTTTCAGTTTTTTTTAAATTGTGTATCTAGGTGCTCAAATGGGTTGAAAACAGTAAAGGGCAACATAAAATAGTGAAAAAAAAAATTGGGACCCCCAGCCCTTACCAGAAACAAAGTTTACGATAAAAAAAAACACGGTTTCTTGAATTCCCAAAATACGCCGTCTCACTTTTGGACCATATTGACATCAAAGGACCCCAATGAGGTACTCTAACTGTCACTAAAAAATTAGGGACGGCAATCCATAAACACCAGAGATATTGTCAAAAAACTCAAAAAGTTATCGAAGGTTATCGAAGCTTTTTCCCCCAAAATTGTCAAAATGGGACCTATATTGGTTCCGCTGAGGCACTGTGCATTGAAATACTATTCAATTGTCTGTCTTAAGACCATGGAAGATGTGAGAGAGGTGAAGGTCAGCATTACAAGAGTTTTGGAATTACACGGCAATAAGTTTTTTTTAATTGATCCAGGAAGCGGAAGAAGGGAATAACTTGACTTCTCCCCAAATTGAGTTTTTATTTTATTATTGTGCCTTAGAATGGTTTCCATCATTACACCAAATTATTTGACTGAATTCCAAGCAGTTTAGGAGAAAATCCACATGGAAAAAGGGTATAACTCAACTTAACCCCTTTTACGGTCTAAATTTCATTGGAAAATGGAGATAACTCAACGGAAGTCCACACGAGTCCGTTTGACAAATTGGCAAAAGGATATAACTCAACTTGTATTTTTATGAATCTAGTATAAAAAGAATCAACTCAACTTAAACCCCCCTTAATTTTAAATTTCAATTTGGAAAAAAGAGCTAAGTCCAAAAAATACACCAGAGTAACATACACTTTATGCAGACTACTGTTCCACTTGACTTGTCTCCACATTCCTCTTTGTTTAGGAAATATAAGGTGAGCTGACTCTGTTTTCCATTTCAACGGAAAGTGATAAGTCGCAGAAATCCTCTACGGAGTGACCTTACACTTTCGATTTTTTTTCCAAAATTTTACTAATGCTTTTTGAAATTATTAACATTTGCAACATTCATTTGTTTTGTTTTAGTTTACCCTGCTAACAGTTTTTGGTTTCTCCTGGAAAATGGCCAAAATTGAGTTATCCCCTTCTTCCGCTTCCTGGATCAAGTGAGACGGCGTATTTTGGGAATTCAAGAAACCGTGTTTTTTTTTATCGTAAACTTTGTTTCTGGTAAGGGCTGGGGGTCCCAATTTTTTTTTTTCACTATTTTATGTTGCCCTTTACTGTTTTCAACCCATTTGAGCACCTAGATACACAATTTTAAAAAAACTGAAAAAAAAATTTATAATTTTTTTTTTGAAGTTTCAAAAAATCACTGCGGCTAAAGTCCTGAATTTTTTTTCAAAAAAATTTATGAGAGTGGTCTTTGGGTGGTACACTACCATATAAAAAATTGGGGGCCGGATCTGAGCAAGTACGTTTTGGACCATGATGGTTTGACGTGGAACGCCCCATGAACTTGTTTTTTACCCAGCTAATAACTAGGGTCATCGGAGGCCCATTCTGGTTTGTTAATGAGCATCAAGCAGCATCAAAAAACAACTTCGGTACTGGGAACCGAACTGTTTGATTACTTCAAAAGTTACCAAACAGGTTTAGTCGTGGCTACCGAACGTTCGATTCTGGCAACAAAACTTTTCTCTCAGTGCAGCGTCTGGGTAGCTCCACTTTAATTCTGGGGTCTTCTGAGAGCAAGGGTCTTCGTTACTGAAGTTCACACACATTCTCTCAACATTCTCGTACAATCACTTCACATTCTGGCACATTTTTTACCCACTGCCAGTACTAGTTCATACACAATCTCACACATTCCTACAAAACTCATTCACATTCCTTCACATTCTAGACGTTCCCCACACATTCCTTTACATTCAAGACATTCCCCATACACACTGAGAAAAATGTTTTGCTGCCGGTACTGAACTTTGTTCGATTGATAAGGCTTTGTGGCAGGTAATAAACGTTTTGGTAACCAGGTAGAAAGAGTTTCGTCGTGAACACTAACCCCTTTTGTATCTAATAAAAATCGTGTTTTGTCTGCACAAACGAACAACTTTGATCTATCCAATCAAAATCAAAATGATGTACACAATGAAAGTGGTTCGATTGCTGCCAGTTCAGTCGTGGCTACTAAACTGTTTTGGACTTAGGTTGGTGTATCGATAGAATGACACAACACTCGACAGAACTTATGATGAATTTGGCAACATGACGAATGACGTCACTGCTGTCGGGCTGTCAGTCTAGAGGCTACGACATCCCGCCCCCTCTCAGTTGTCACGGTGGCTCAGTTGGTTCCGTGCCTGGAGGCTGGATAGTGAGACGGGTTCGGCGGGGGTTCGACTCCCGGCGATGCGTAACCAGCGGTAACCAGTTTTCCCGCGCACAAATCATTTGATTGGCGAGGGAATGGACTGTGGGTATTGAATACCGGCGGGAAAGACGGATCCGCGGGCAGAGACAATTTTGCCCGACGCTGTTAAAATGATCAATGCTTTCGATCAACCGATCAAACATTGTTCGGTAGTAAGAAATAAACTTGTTTTTTACCCAGCTACTAACTAGGGTCATCGGAGGCCCATTCTGGTTTGTTAATGAGCATCAGGCAGCATCAAAAAACAACTTCGGTACTGGGAACCGAACTGTTTGATTACTTCAAAAGTTACCGAACAGGTTTAGTCGTGGCTACCGAACGTTCGATTCTGGCAACAAAACTTTTCTCTCAGTGCATTCCTTCACATTGGACATTCCCAACACATTCCCCACACTCGCCCATACAATAGCCACATTCTTTCACAACGCCCAACATTCTCACCCATTCGGTCACATTCACTAACATTCCCGCTCTACCGTCAAACGTGCATGACTTACACATGCACGCCCATTCAAACTCATTCGCACACATTCTCTTCCATTCCTACAAAATTCTTTTACATTCTGCACATTCTTGTAACGATCTGTCACATTCAGCACATTTCACACATTCTTCACTCAGTGCCCCATGATTGACACATGTCCTCAACCTTGATGTAAGCTGCTTCACTGCTGTGCTCACCTGAAAAATAGCAGCACTCGAGGGTGAGGTTTTTGAAGAATCCTTCGTTAGAAACAGAGTGACCAGTTAGGGAAAAGTACCCTTCATGGGCTTTGAACGGCCAGCCATCAGTAGTCAATGACACTGACTTGATGTGTTTCGTCCCCGAACTGCTTTCCCCGCCCCGGTGCCCCATGTACTCCCCGAGGTGCCCGTTACCCGTAACTGTCCTGGGTCTGGGCTCATTTTTGACTCCCCATACCCCTCCCTCATCACAACTTCGTAACACTAGGCTGACCACTGTTAACGGGATGGGCCGAGCAGGACGACTGTGCGTGTTCCATGCCGTGGCGAGCCTCACCCGCCGCTCTGCGCGATAAAAGACTTGTATTCGATAGGGTTTCGTGCCTGCAAGATAAATTGGCGAAGTGCGATTCTCATATCTGAAGTCTCCAGGTTGGGCAGTTCGCGTCGCGTCTGGAAGTCTCGTGCATCTTGTGTCTGTCCATTGCTGGCGGAAGAGCATCATTCGCGCCTGAAGAAAGAAAATTAGAAGTGGTCAGTTGGAATAGTTTTTGGACCCCGGGTAAAATGGGACAGCTGGGCAAGACTTTGCATATTAGAACTCGTCATATCAATTGTTATTTTCACATCACATTTGGTTATGGCATGTCGAAGCTTTACCGTCCAAGTAACAACTTTCTCATTTCTATCCCGCTCACTCAAAGTTTTCAGGCTGAATATCTCCCAGCGGTGTCTTGTCCAAAATTGAACACAAAGTATGTGTACGCCAGACCGTGTCTTGTCGTAACAGGCCTCGCGATGCTGCACCAGTTACGACAGTACCTTCAAATTAAATGTTTATGGAGAATTTTGTACGTCGTGATGCACGATTTTAAACCTGCGTGACGTTTTGCATAAAATTGTGCAGAAATTCGCTCAATTTTATGCATTTTCACGCATAATATTATTCAAATTCCCCGCATGCACAATATCGTGCAAGTGGCACGTACAAAAATCTACATAAACTTTTAGTATGTTGGCCTTCGGCAAGCCGTCACAGAAATTGATGGGGCGTAGTGGTTTTCTCGACATTTCGGCTTTATGCGCACTTCCGGCGCGTAGAGCCATTTCCGGTTCCACTCGGGTTAAAATACCCATATTTGTCTTGCCACTGGAACTCATTGCAACGGAGGTCCTGCAGAAGCTCCAAACGAGTCCGTGGCACCGATTGCCGCAATTTCACTAATGAAGTGTGTGCGTGTTTGTGTGTTGTTTAGAGCAATGGAGTGCCACATCTGTATGGAGGATTTTGACTCGACCCTGAGGCGGCCGAAGTGCATCATCCCGTGTGGCCACACTGTGTGCCAGCACTGTTTGGAGGATTTGAAGAACCATGTGTGCCCGACCTGTCGGAAGGTAGGTGCCAGTGCGATGTAAAGTGAACAAGCGCTTGCACCGGCCGCGCTTCCGTGCGAAATGGCCGCATCCCGTTTTTCTTACCGAATTGCTCCCTCCCTAAGGAATTCTCGGGGCCTGTAACATCTCTGCCGGACAACTACGCTATCCTCAATTTGGTCGAGAACAAGCATCGCCCCAAGTCGCCCAGCTCAACTTCGATTTCAACCAACAAGTGAGTAAACTACTAACAAATGGAACGATCAGTGTTTTTTCGATCTTAAAATCACTTTTCTTGATCAAGTTCTAGTCTCGGTTCTAGCTTCTAGTAAGTTTTTACAATGGGTAAGGGGCAAACCAGGGCCAATCAGCAGAGCCCAAAATGGACCATCGACGATTTGGCCCATTTTTGGCTCAAATGTTACCTACCCATAGGTAAACTTCGGGGTAAAATTTCAGCCACCTAGGTGTCGTTTCATAGGAGTTATGGGCAATCTTAGTTTTTGACTTTTTTTCTTAAGTGGTTTTTGACCAAATTGCTACATTTTCCAAAAATCCCTCTCAAGTCTACAGTTTTGCCCCTAGTTGGCTAAAAACTCGTACTCCAACGTAAAATTGCATGAGGAATTCGATTTCAGGGCCCAAACGGACCCCTGGGCAGTCTATCATAGAGAAAAACGCCAATTTTGACGAAAAATCACTTTTTTTAAGGTTTTACGTCGGTGCGTTTTAAAGCTACACCCGAATCCAAACTTGGTCAACTCAATGGGGAAATCGTACCTCATACACCACCTAAAATAGCACGGCTCGACATTTGGGTGGTATGGGTAGGGTTTTGGGCGCTGCAGCCGGGGAACTTTTAAATTATGAAAAACAAGCAAATTCCACCTTACGGCGAGGTCAACCCTCCTGCATTGGCTGTTTCGGGTTCAACTGAGGCCCCGCGGTAAGATTTAAGTTAGAAAGGTCCTTTTTACCCCTCACTACCATCACTGACCCTCTGAGAAGCGCACTGAGGTCACTTTTGGGTCCATGGCTGCAGCCAAAATGACAGAATTGACGAAACGCCTGAAGGGTGGGCAACTTATCCTACGCGCCTAAAGGGAAATTATCCTACGCATGAGGGGGGCTGTTCTGGTCTAAAAAAACATGTAGTCTAATATCTGCTTCTTTCTTTTGAAGAGGATAATGATCAAAATTTTGACAAATTTGGCAGTTAGATAAAATACTAAGCTAGGAACAAAACTTGGCTCTTTAAACATTGAGCTAATATCGTGAATTGCTGATCATTACCCCAAACTAAGAACACAATTTTGTTTAACACGTTCACGACCGGACTCGTTTTTGGGGAAACTTCCGCTCAGGACCGGAGTCTGGTTTGACCAAACCATGCATCTCTCAGACCTCGCGACTTGATATAAACACGAATCATGGAATATCAAAACCAACCAGCTGAAAAAAAAAAACTGGGAACCCCGTGCCCCGGGCGGTCGCGAGGGCCATGCCCATTCACGCGGGTACGGGGTTCCCGTGTGGACGCCAACGCATTAGATGCGGGAACCAGTACGGGGAAAACGGTTCCCAGTCAAAATGAGTGCCAAAATCATTTTATTTTCCGAAAATAAGGAAGAAAAAAGCAAAAAGTCTCAGTTTGAAGCTTGTATGGCCGTTTTTGAGTCCGGGAACCGTGTACCCGGGCGGTCCTCAAAACATGTCCATTCGGGAACACCGTTTCCGTACGTAAAAGCGGCCCACCAAGCTAAATGAGGGTATTTTCGGAATCAGCGGACGGACCCCCGGCCATTCGCCCCTTTTTGACCTGTTTTGAGCTGTAAAAACCAACCCGATTTCCACACGGCCTTTTTGACGTGCAGCAGAATCGGCCGTGTCAAAATCGAGTTGGTTTTAACAGCTCAAACCAATTCGAAAAGTGTGCGAATGGCCCGGGCTCGATCCGCTGATTCCGAAAATACCCTCATTTGGCTTGCTGGGCCGCTTTTACGTACGGGAACGGTGTTCCCCGGGCTGGACATGTCTCTGACGACCATCCAGGAATCATGTTCCCGTACCAAATTCATCGTACGAGGTCCGTTCAAAAAGTAACTTGCGTCTTTCGTAGAGGCGGTTCCAAAAAAAGTGTCTCATGATCGTGACCATTCTGTGAGGCGAAATCGGAAAATCGGATTTGTCCGGGAACGGTGTTCCCGGATGGTCGTCTGGACTTTTTTCCCCTGGGTTAAACAAAGTTGTGTTTTTAGTTTAGTGTAATGATCAGCGATTTTCGATATTTGCTCAATGTATAATGAGCCAAGTTTTGTTCCTAGCTTAGTATTTTTCCCCCTGCCAAAATTTTTCAAAAATTTTGATCATTATCCTCTTCAAAATGAAAGGGGCAGATATTAGACTACATGTTTTATTAGACCAGAACAGCCCCCTCATGCGTAGGATAATTCCTTCAGGCGCGTAGGATAAGTTGCCTACCCTTCAGGCGTTTCGTCCATTCTGTCACTTTGGCTGCAGCCATGGACCCAAAAGTGACCTCAGTGCGCTTCTCAGAGGGTCAGTGATGGTAGTGAGGGGTAAGAAGGACCTTTTAACTTAAATCTTACCGCGGGGCCTCAGTTGAACCCGAAACGCCAATGCAGGAGGGTTGACCTCGCCGTAAGGGGAATTTTCTTTTTTTTCATAATTTAAAGTTCCCAAGGCTGCAGCGCCCAAACCATACCCATACCACCCCAAAAGTCGAGCCGTGCTATTTTAGGGGTTGTATGAGGTACGATTTCCCGCATTTAGTTGACCAAGTTTTGGGTTCGGGTGTAGCTTTAAAACGCACCGACGTAAAACCTTAAAAAAAATGATTTTTCGTCAAAATTTGGGGTTTTTCTCTATGATAGACTGCCCAGGGGGCCGTTTGGGCCCTGAAATCGAATTCCTCATGCAATTTTACGTTGGAGTACGAGTTTTTAGCCAACTAGGGGGAAAACTGTAGATTTAGAGGGATTTTTGGAAAAAGTAGCAATTTTGGGCAAAAACCACTTAAAAAAAAAGTCAAAAACTAAGATTGCCCATAACTCCTATGAAAAGACACCTAGGTGGCTGAAATTTTACCCCGAAGTTTACCTATGGGTAGGTAACATTTGAGCCAAAAATGGGCCAAATCGTCGATGGTCCATTTTGGGCTCTGCTGATTGGCCCTGGTTTGCCCCGTAATTTAAAAAAAAATTATGTGATCCTGAACCGTTTTTCGATGTTTATTTACAACAATACGCAACAATCAGGACTATAATTATGGGAAAGGTATTCTCAACTTAATTGAGGGTGAGAATCATTTTTCACCTGAATAACGTAGGCTTCCTCACTCAAAATTTGACTGCACTGCCTAGTGGTAGAGATAGCTATACCGTTTCTCGCCAGAATTTGGGCGAGGATCGCCGAAATTTGGTGGATGAAATGCTTCACGCAAATTCCAGTTGTTTAGTATACTTTGCCCAAAATTAGGCTTTGTTGAAAGCTGTTTTATCCTCAGTGTGGGCGCAGCCAAGAGGACGCCATACAGTAATCCCTTGACCTGCATCCCCTCCTGAGCCGTGCGGATTGTAAATCAGTGGACTATTGTGTGTCGTGCTTTGCGCAGGCTCTGGTGCCGAAAGTGTAAGAAGGCTGCCACTGACGAGTGTGGGGACTTGGAGCACACCCTCTGCTCCCTCCGCAAGCTGCGCTCGGAGCAGGCGGCCCGCAGCTGCAGCGAGCAGAGCGCGCGACGGCGGGGCGGCGGGTTGGGGCAGGCCCTGCAGGACACCAAGGGAAGGGTGGAGGCCAGCAGGGGGAGCTTCGCGGCCTTACGGCGCTCCGAGGGGGCCCGGGGGGGTTGCGGGCGGCGGGGACACGGCAAGGACTTCCAGGAGACAAGTGGAGGACTTTGGGGAGCTGCAGGACGCGGGCCGCCTCTGGAG
>NW_023144633.1:7959216-8020214 GCF_012932325.1 Thrips palmi
AAATCCAAGTACTTTTTCTGAATCCTCACAGTTTTTCCTTTCAGAAACCGTGCGGGGAAGCACGTAGCTTGAATACTGACGGAGTTATGGGCCCAAAACGTAAAAAATGGGGTTGCTCAAACCACCTAAATGAAGTTTTGACAAAAATTTTGAGGGAGCTTTTCTCAGGAACTACTGGACCGATCTGGCTGAGATTTTGCACAGAATTTTTTTTTGATAAGGTCTACCTACAAAAAATTTTTCATCATGATCCGAAATGGTGACCTACAAAAGTGGCCCATTTGGGATAGAATTCCCCCCTGGCACTGTGGCCGATTTCCATGACATTTCCATGATATCCATGACGCGTGGCAACCCTGCGTGTGTAATTGTAAGCATGCATTTGTAAGAGTGTTCTTAGGAAACAGTTTGGTTCGTAGTGAAAGCATCGCCAAAAACATTCTGTTTCTTCTTCTGTCCTAGACCCCCTCCTTGCTTGGTAGAAGTTAATGAAACTATTCTCTAATAAATGCGGGTCTAGGACAGCCGACCACACTCTCACTGACCACGTCCTCCATTCACCACTGACAAGTGATCACTCCGTACTCTGACCTCGACAAGCGAAATAACGTTATCGGCTATCGACGTGCCGATTCAATTTCGACTGTCGATCGACAAGTCTGTGTTACTAGGGATTTTGGTAGGCGTTAGAGCACTAATTTCTTGATCAATGTTTGATTTTTCTTGGAGGGTAAAATCAGGAGTTTCTTTGTTGAACTCTATTTTTATTGGCCGGCACAGGCGGGTGGAGGATGATTTAATGTTGAACCACACAACTTTGGAACCGTGGTACAGGCCAATAGGAACAAGAGATGTTATAATTATCTGAGAATCGTGAACATTGGAGTCCGCAAACTTCTGCTTTTACTCGGATTGGTCCGACGATCCATCAAATCCCCTCTTAGAGTGCAGTTTTAGTTTAACTTTGGGGAGATTCAAGCTTTTAATGACGTCTTCCTGTAGGAGTACAAGTCTTTCTGCAGTGTGGTCAAGCAGTGACTGCAGTGGAGTACTTGCCTTCTGTTCTGTCACCAAGTCCACTGGGAAAACTTTTTGCTTAGACTTCGCCACCTCTCGGTACGGGGGATATAGGGCTTTTGCATTACGAGAGATGGACTCATTCCGCAGATGCTGATATTTATATGCCGACAAGTCCAGTTCTATGAGCAAAGAGAGGGCTTTGTCGGCCGTATAGCACTCTACAGGTTTAAAATTCTTCTCAAAATCTATAGCTTTTCGGATTTTTAAAGAACGTGATGGACTTGTCAGCATGGCCTCTTCAACAAGTTTAGCACTATCTTTCAGGCCTTCCTTCTTTGCTTTTTGCACGGTGGCAAAAGCCAGCTCCTCCATGGTAACGGTCTCTGTAAGTTGAGCAGTCTTCCTTCGCTTTGAGCGCAATGTCACATCAGTGAAGTCCTTGGAAGGACGCCCAGCACCAGCAGTGGTTGTGCTTACTGGCTCCGCCTCCTCAATGCAAAATATTTCTTCACCGTCAAGCCACTCTCCATTTTTTTTGTCAAAATATTGTGGATTCCTGCCACATTTGGCCATGCGTTCCTTTATACGATAACATACTTTGGACAGCTTTATTTTGACTGTATTGAAATGGCAGCTGTCATCCTGAATTTTTAGTTCCCTGCAGACAAACGCCACAACCTTTGGAGTTCCCTCAAATGTGATTTTTTGTGCCTCAGGTCCTTCGCAAGTAATTCTCTCCTACTAAAGGATCGTGACGTCGACATGTCATCTGAAAATAACACTGAGTCAACGCAGGAAAAATGATGTACATAACACAGGAACAGAAAAGTAGAAATTTTCCCTTGCTCTGTTTTCAAACCCCACGCCGCGCCGCGCCCTCACCACACTGTAAAAAAAACGTTAACGCTAACGCTAACGTGAAAGCAGATGATACTTATGAGAATGTTTATTTAAATGTATGAATGTGACATTTTGTCAATTTATTTCAAAGAGTAAACACTCGGAACTCTTTTTTTGACAAATTTCTTACGCATGGTAATTCATGAAAATGTCAATTTTAGTATAACTTTTGAATATCCCAACGTGCCATTGTTTTGTGTTAAACATGTTCGCAATGACGGTGGGACACTCATATGTCCGATACCACTTGTGTTGGGTATCATTTTCGTTGTTTCGACGCGAGGATGCACAATTTGGTGGCTAATCACATAAATTCTCAATACCCGTAAAATTTGTGTTCGGTACTAGGGCAAGGCGCCTTGCGAAAAATGCCTTCACACTAAATGTCATAGGACTTTTTTTTTGTCCCACGGTTTATGCAATTTTAAGCACATCCGGTGGTGATGCAATTTTGTGTCCGCCAGGCGGGACAAATTGTCTAGTGAAAGTACAAGTTGCAGCTGGCGCCGGACAAAATGTGTCACCAGACGGGAACAAAATTGTATCAGCGTCGGATGTGCTTAAAATTGCATAAACCGTGGGACAAAAAAAGTCCCATGACATTTAGTGTGTTTGAAAAATCGTGTTTTGGGCCGATTTTAAGCAGCCTCTGCGTCTTATTCGAGGCGGGCCTTCGTACTTTCTCAACGGTCAATTGGTCTTTGGGACCTTCCTTTTAGCATGCCTTTATTACGGAGTGCGATTATGCGCCTTAGTTTTAGTGCAGTATTGTCTCAAAGTTGATCAAAACGGTCAAAAATGCCTTTAAAGTCGGTTTTGATCAATTTTAAGACGATACTGCACTAAAATTAAGGCGAATAATCACACTCCGCCTAAAGGAAGGTCCAAAGACCAAACGCCTAGTTGCCTACCCGGGCGGCGCGCGCGACCTCCACCGCCCGTGGCCGAGGGGTGCGTCAAACTGGTTGCCTACCTGGGCGGCGCGGTGCCTCGCCCTTACGGGGAAGTCCGCAGTTTCCAGTGTGAGCTGCTGACCCTTTCCTGCTTATTCTGAAAGTGGAAACTCCAAGGAGTCCGATTAGGCAACGGCAAAACGGCCTTGCAACAGAGAAAAGGGTCGAAATTGCCGTTCAACATATTATGGCATTTAACATAAATTTGTTGTTTTTTGGAGCTTTGACTGTGTCTGAGGCCCCAAAAGTCAAATGCACGCGCAGCATCGTGATCCTCGGGAAATTCTGCGTGCCGACTAGGACGTTGTTTGGGAAGGCCATGCCTTTTTAAAGGTTTCACAGTAAAACAAGTTTTAGGGGAAAAGTCAAAAGTTGGGCATAGGGCTAGCTCCTAAACGAGACCCATACACAATATCGGGGCCCATCTTAAAATAAGCTTATGGTGTCCCCTAACTGAAAAAAAGTTGAAACGGGCATGTTTGGATTGGGGGCTAGTGGATACGGCCTGTCGCGTAAACCCCTAAAATAACTAAATTTCCGTAAAAAAGTGCCATTTTTGGATTTTTATTGGAACGCTATCGGAAAACCGACGCCAGATTCGGATTCCCCAGACAATTTTGAGTCTAGGAACGTCGATCAGGCGGAGGAAAGGCCGTCGGGGCGGCCAGCGCGACGACTTTTCCAAAAATGTGCATTTTGCTGAAAAAGGTGAAAATGATTTTCAGGCGAAAATTAGATTGCTCACTGCGCCCATGTTAGTTGAGCTAGGGGGTTCAAATTTTGTGGGCTTACTTATCCCTATGGGGATAACATTTGAGCCAACTTTCATCAAGATCTGACGACATGAGATTCAGGTCGTGCCAATCCCCTGGAATTTTCCCCACAACCTAAGTCGAACAACAAACATTGGGACGCTGGAGTATGAAAAATTTACCATGGCAGGACTACTGGCGCGTGATACGAACGCGGTGGGCTCGCGACGATGCCCGTTTGGGTCACTTTTGAGGTGTTTTTAGGCCCCCAAACACACATTTGACCCCCTAAAAAACTGTCTGAGGTGCAATTCCGGGCGAAACTTTTTTGCCCCTTTAAGAAGAAGGAATAAGGGGCATTTTCACCAATTTCCAAGAAAATCCAAGATGAGGTATTTTGGTGGTGTTGAAATGAAAATCGAAAACTTTGAGACACTACACTGCAAAAACTATGCTCGCTAGAAACGTGTCCGAGCGCGGGATCTATTCCTTTTTGGCCCGCCCTTCTATTCAAAAAATAGGGGGAGGGCCTATGCATTTGCCTTTGTGTCTGTGTGTTGTTGTTGTCGTTGTTGTTGTTGTTGGCGTCTGTGTACAAGGAAGGAGTTGAGCTAGAGTAACCAGATTTGGAGGGTACTTTAGGAGTACCGTCCAAACAAATAATCCGGTGGTGCAAATCCCGTCCGGGTCGCACAAGGGCTGCTGCAGGTGCATCATGGTTTACATGAGCGGGCGGGGGATTTCCGCCATTATTCGTGCTAGCAGGGCACATAGGGGTATTTTTGGAATCGGGGCGACGAGACAAGATGAATGGACCTGGTCCCGACCCCATCGGCCGCTTTTACCAGTTGGCCAGATCAGGATCTTCAAAAAAGAGGTCGACCGACTAAAAAAATTTATTGCAGATTTCGATTGGTCTCAGCAAGACCTTTTCAACGAGGGGTCGGAAAGGGGGTCCAGGAGCCCGACTTCGTCTATTAGTCACATCAGGATCTTGAAAAAAGGGGGTCGACCGACTGAAAATTTTTACTTAAGTTTTCGATAGGTCTTGGCAAGACCTCTTCAACGAGGGGTCGGAAGGGGGGTCCAGGCGCCCGCCTTCATGAGTTATGGGAAAAAGTGCGACGGACTCGTTTTGCGCTCCTGTTGTGCCTCTATTGCAAGGAGTTGCAGTAGCATGGCAATACGGGTATTTTCGGAATGAGGGCGAGAGACAAATGAAATGGGCATATTCTAAGGCAGTTGGAGTAAAAAGTGTAAGGACTATTGCATATTGTGAATAGAAGGGCGGGCTAAGTCACGATGGTACATCGATAACTTTGCTTTACCCGCTCACGGTGTGCGTGATGCGAGCGGGCCGAAGGTCCGGGCCTTCGACTGGCCAAGTTGGGTCTGATGCGAGGGCCGAAGGCCCGAGAAAAGGCCGCCGGCAGGCCAAGCTGGGCCGGCCCCCTGTCGAACCGAGTTGCCGGCGCAGCGAAGCGGAGCTGGCAACTCGGTTCGACGGAAGGGTGGGCCCTAGCTTGTTTTATGCTCTTTTTAGCGGTAGTCTCGTTTTTTCGATAGCTTGAAAATTGGCCGATATAGTTGAACTTTTATGAAACTTGTCACTAATTTAAACGAAAACCATCAAAATGACCCATGCCCAGATCTCGGGAACGGCTTGACCGAATCGGCTCAAATTTTGCATACATCAACTAGACCCTAATTGGTGACGATCCACCAAAAATGAGCGAAATCGGTGAGATCGCATCCGAAAAGTGTCTCATTCACTGGCAAAAAGCTACAGAAAATTCTGTAAACAGCTTGTAGTAATTCTCCGTAGCCCCCTTATCAATATTCTCCACAGTATTTTCCGTAGGACCGCACATTATTCTCCGTAAGACCTTACAGTGATCTCCGTAGGACTATACAGTCTTCCAGGTCCTACGGAGAAGACTGTGCGGACTTACAGAGAATACTGTACGGCCCTACGGAGAATACTGTAAGAGCCTACAGAGAATATTGATAAGAGGGCTACGGAGAATCCTGGCAAAAAAATTAACAGAATTTTCCGTACCTTTTTGCCACAGTGTTTAAAAAATAATTACCCAGAAACCGGTTACGGAGTGATGCTACACTTTGGAAAATATTCGCAGTTAATTCTTAGGCTTTTTTGACAAAAATACAATTACATCATTCATTTGATTGGATTTAGTTTACCCTGCAAACAGTTTTTTGTTTCCCCTGAAAAATAATGAAAATTGAGTTATCCCCTTCTTCCGGTTCATGGATCAAATACCGCAGGAATGACACAGGCTGTCCTCTTGTCCGTCGGCGCCCCGCTGAGTTTCGCTAGTGTCCGGAAAAGGTCGGGTATGTGATCACGCAATGCGCTGCATCCGGTTTTAGGGAAATCCATGATGTAGAAGTTTTCTTTCCATTGGTTGTTCGCTCGTAGTGCCCAATCAATCCGTGACTGAAATGTGATGTAACTCTTTAGAGTCAGGGCGGGGAAAAATCGAACACCCTTTTTTTTTTTTTTTTTTTTGACTGGATTTCCTAATTTTGAGACAAAAACCGTTACACGTTGGGTGTAGGGAAAGGTGCCCAGTAATGGCCGCTTTTAGGGCACTGATGCGCCTTCAACCCCTTTACTGAGTGTCCCGCACGTCGTACCGATATGAAAATTTTCAGGAAGGATAGAATACAGGTTAAGGTTGAAAACCAGCAAAATTAAATTTATTTTTTAAGAAAATATTAACCAAAATATCAGTATAGTTTGCCAAGTGATGGCCACCTTTTGCCCAGTGATGGGAGCACTTTGTTTTCGTTTTTGACAGAGAACCCACTTTGAACTGGTTTGCACCGTGTTCGAAGGTAAGGTACATGGGTCGCTGTGTCTGAGGACGGTTTTTCTAGCGAATATCAGCTACATTCATGCGCTCATCCCACATTTTTACTTATTTGAGATGGAACCGCCCAGCAGCTTCGCAACATCAACCTAAACCCTCATAAATTTGTTACCAAATCTTGAGGAGAAACGTGTTTGCCTTACCCAAAAATTGTCCGTAAAATTTAAATTGAATGTCACATTTCCCCACATTTTTTGAAGATCGAAAGGTCGGACTGGGTTGAAGTGGGAAAAGCGGACGAAATGCGAAATGGTTCTATCTGATGGGCACATCGTAGCCGAATGGACATAGGCGATGAACGGCCCCTAGAAACATACAACTTCGTGAGGACCGAACAGTAGGCCACAGAATTTCCAGTGCTTACGAACACCTGTGAGGTAAAGAAAACACAGAACACAAACTAAATGAACATTGTGCCTTGCTGGATGCAACTTTGTGCGCATTCAATTGCGAGGACAAAATCGTATCTGTTCAAAGACAAATTGTAATTTTCGAGGTAAAATCTGTACCCACTAAAAGATAAAATTTATTTTCAGATTTCAATGTGGACGAAGCCGTACGTATTGAGCCGGGAGCACTGAAAATCAAAGTGTTAGACAGTCACATGTGGCTCACGCTGTTAAGGCGGAAGATCACGCCGCGCACGAAACTAAAATCCGCCAGGCTGCGCCACCGTCTGCAGCCGAGGGATGGGCTGGCTGCTCTGCCGGGCGGCACGTGCTGCCTGCGTAGCGCTCTGGCCGATACAGTTCACCTGCTGTCAGTATTCCCCAAACAATGGCGAAGTCATTTCAGTTTACTTTCCTGTCCGCTCGCCCGGGCGGGGGGGGTGGGGGGGAGCCTCAGGTAGTCCGGCTAGCCCAGGGGGTGCACGCGGCCGGCTGCGGCCGGCCTGCCGGGGTCTACCTGGCCGCCGGGGTGCGTCAGCCCCGCCGCATGTGTCGCCGCGTGGTCGCCGCATTGTCTTTGTCGCACTGGCAGCAGTCAGTGGGAAAGACAGAGACGGACAATGACACCGCCGGGACTAGCTTCCCGTACGCCACCCAGGGAAACCCGGCAGCCCAGCGGAGAGCCTGGCGAGATGTTCGTCGGCCTCCAGCAAACTCCAGTCAGGTGGCAAGAAAATTTTACTAGGGGTACGCGCCGTTTAGTTTGGGCGCGTAGTAGGCGAGCGATGCGTCTGAACACATTCTTATAGGAGATGGCGAAGAATATGTGCACAATAAGGCCAATACAGTGTCTTCCGTCACGAAAGGGCCGGAATTCATGTCATTCTCGTGATTATCTTACTGAAAACTGCAGGAAACAATGGGAAACTCAACTTTGAAATTTTGGTCACAAATTGGTAAATTTTGGGAAAAGTAAAGGTCTGGGATGAAATTGGAAGTCATTTTCGTGATCAGCACCCCAAAAAAACTGCAGGAAACTATGTAAAACTCGACTAAAAAATTTTTGGCCCAAAAAGGGGAAAAATTTTTGGAAAAGTAAGGGTCTGAGATGAAATTGGAAGTCATTTTCGTGATCAGCACACCAAAAACTGCAGGAAACTATGTATAACTCGACTCAAAAATTTTGGTCCGAAATTGGTAAATATTTGGAAAAGTAAAGGTCTGGGATGAAATTGGAAGTCATTTTCATGATCAGCACCCCCAAAAACTGCAGGAAACTATGTAGAACACGACTTCAAAATTTTGGTCAGAAATTGGTAAATTTTGGGAAAAGTAATGGTCTGGGATGAAATTGGAAGTCATTTTCGCAATTTCTAAGTGTGTTTCCTGTTCATTGTGTCGGAACATGAACCCTGACACTGTTACTCAGTCGAGTAACATTCAACAGCCAGCATTGAATTACTTAATACGATTCACAAATGCTTCAATTACCATTCGATATCTCCTTGTTATTGAACTTATGAATACACAATGTTATAAGTAATACCTAAAAAGCCTTTTATCTCCCTTTTATTTTAAACTAGTGGATAAAACTACATTGATTTATCTCAAGTAATTAAAAAGAGACACATTTACAGGCAGGCTGATTGCAACTACTTTACGGAGAAGACCTTCTGTCAGATCCAATGAATCGTTCCATTTAATTCAATGTCGAGCCCACTTATTGCTAAACGCAAGTTAATCTTATTCAAAAAGATAGTCATGATGTGATATTTAATCTTTAAAACAGTATAGCATAAGTTTTACCTAACATTCTGAAAATTTAAAAAAGACAGCCAACTCAAACCATGACTGTCACAAATTACCAGTTGTCGCAGACAATGTATGATGAATTTAAAAAATCGTCTCTGAAATCATATGACCAAGTCACTGAACCGTCTCATTGATCAGATGTCAAAGTAAAAACCATGTGTGCGCTACTCTCACTCACCATATAGTTATCTTTAAGGTTAGTACTATAGTAAAATTACAGCATTGCTATGAAGCCTTTCCCCAGAGTCAGTGCCAAGAGTCAGCAAAGACTATTTATTTTTGGGAAGATTAGTGTCTGGTTTGTACTTTTAGATTGCATTGATCTATTTTCTAACTGTTATTGAGCAAAACAAACAACTAAAAATATAATGTCTGAGAATAAAAAAGGAAAAACACTCTCAAAACTTAAAAAGACCAAATCATTCTTGCAATTATCAAACGATCAAAAACACTCCACTGACTAAAACATTTCCCCTGTGGCGGGGGAGGGGAGGGGGGGGACGGACGGACGAAACGCGTAATAATTGTCACTTTTATTTTTCCCTATTTCACTGTGTTTTACACTCCGGGGGGGTTTCAATCATTCTAGAATATCGAAAAAAATAAAATCGAACTCACTTCTAAGCCCTTCTCCTCTCTATTTTTTTTTATTTGCCAATGTTTTTGCCATCCGTATTTGAGAGCCGCGCCGCAAGTATGAAAAATTGCTATATATGCTGCCAACCTAACCACGCTAAGAACCTAATTCAAAAAGATGTTTTGAATATTTCAAACGGTAGTAATCGTGAATACAAGATAAACTCCCCCTGTGGGACCTTTAGGGGATGTTCGGTACAAAATTTGGTAACTATTAGTGTTGTAGTTGCTGAGAAACGTGAGCGTGTACGCTACAGACAGACAGACAGACAGACAGACGCACGACCAGTCACTTTTTGGAGCGCCCAAACACGGCAAGGGCTCGCTATCGCTCGCCAAAAAAGTTTTGAGATTTGGGTCAAAAATTGTGTATTTTTGTATACTATTCCAAAGCGCGTTTCAAGACACGCTGATCATTTCTATACCCATTTCTCCGAGATGGATTTAGGTGAAGGAGATGATGCTTTACTTGTTTTCGGCGCTATTTGAGTTGCGCGGACATAAACAGTTCACAGTCCGCTTCAGAGTTTTCACTGAAATTCGACAGGGGCTTAAAAGGGCGATTGGCGGAGGGGGGGTATATTTTTTCGGGTTTCAGACGTCTTGTCTTTTTGGTGAGAGGTCAAAGTGTTGCATGGAGCCCTGCGCTGTACTTCGTAAATGTGCTAATTTGTTAAATTGAATGTGTAAAGGTAATCTGCAAAAAAATACATGGATTAGCGCTTTACTTTAAAATCCTTGCGTGACCTGAAATAAATATTAAAAATGAGATTTAAAAATGGTACAATTCTTGTGGACCGGGCTTGGGGGGCACTCTGACCGCCCCCAAGTGGTGACAGACATTTGACCGAATAGAGAAATACAATCCCCCCCCGCCATTAGCCTTTAAACGCCCCTACCGAATTTCCCTCGAAAAATTCAGATTCAATTTTGAACTGTATGTCCGCGCAAGGGGAAAAACCCGCGTGGTACTCAAGTGGACAGTTCCCTGCATCCATCATCTGGGGAATTAAATATGAGTCATGTCTTGAAACGCCTTAAAATGCGCCAAATGTTTAAAACTCAAATCTCAAAATTAAAAATTTTAGGCCAATGATGCAGATGGTGCCGGCGAAGCTGGCGAGTGTCGGCGACCGGTGGGCTGCCGCGGCCGCAATTTAAATTTAAAAAATTTTTATGACGCATCTCGTGCCTTGAGACACGGTCTGTTGGCGCAAATGCGACCGGGTAATTCCACGGAAGCGAATAACACTTTTTCGGCGCGACCTCACCGATTTCGCTCAAACTCGGTGAATCTTCTTACTATGCCCTTTTGGGTCCCTCAAAATATTTGCACTTTATCTCAAGCCGTTTCCGTGATATAAGCATTTGTAAATTTTACAACTTTTTTGAAAAAAGTTACATTTTTTTCAAAAGCTGAAATATCTGGGCCCAAATTTTTAAAGCTACAAAAAAAAACCGAGTACACCGTTGGAAAGAGCAAAAAAAAAATGAATCAAATCAAGTTTTAAAACTCCTTAAGGTCCTGAACATTTTATCATTTTCTCTCAAACTAAAAAAAATGGGTTTTTTTGCTATACCCAAATACCTCATTTTCGATTTGCTTCAAACTTGGTGGGAAGGCTCCTCAACCATCTACTTTATCCCCTAAATTTTGGGGAAATTTTTTTTTCCCTCGTTCGCCGTCCACAGGGCCCAACGTTTCGGTGCACCCAAAAAACAGCAAAAAACAGCCGAAAAATTGACCTTTGGCCACCGTTGCCTCCCCTGGTTGTTTGAATTGCGCGCCAACAGTTGCGTGGTTCCCAAATTTTTTGGCCCGTCCCGTCCGTTCGTTCGTTCGTCCGGGGACTTCCCGTGGTCCGATCTTGACCAATTTGGTATGCACCTCCTTGGGTGACCCTTAGAACCGCCCGGTGGCAGCAAATCCGATCCGAGCCCCGGGGGTGCTGCTGCAGGTGCATCACGGTCTACATGGGGTCGAGGAGGATTTCGGCAACGGATACAGCTAGCAGGGCATGTAGGGGTATTTTTGGAATCGGGGCGACGAAACAAAACCAACGGTGCCAGTTTCAAGCAAATCGGAGAAGTTTGGACCCGGGTTCAAATCCCAGTGGGGTATATTTTGAACATTCTTTTTATTCGAGTTTGTGCATTGTTTCTTATTTTTTTGAGGGTGTTGATGACGAAATAACATCCATTTTGACCCCAGACTCCAGTTCAAAGCCGTCACGGTTAAACAAAGGCGAAATTCACACATTTGTTAATGCACGGGACGGGCCAAAGTTGATGTATATCGCTACTTTTCCTGTTATTCATACTTCAACCCGTTCCGCCACCTTGTTTTGATTCGCTTTCGTGAAGAGGTTAGAGGGGTTCGTTACACAGCAACGGATTCAAGAGTTTCATTACTTTTAATTTCATGACAACATGCAGTGCTACCCCAAAACAGCCGGCCCACTGATTGTGGTCCGGAGGGTGCCGGCCGAAGAACTGATTCTGTCATGGAACTGTTTTCGAAAAAGAAGTGGTCTCTGTCAGAGTATAGCAAAGTTTGTGTCAAACACTTTAAAGAAATTATATTATTTCCCCTTCGCAAAAGAAAATGTGTTGATCCATTTCATAGACACAGGAAATGTGTGTCTAAGAATCTTTCAGAGGTTAAAGTGTTCCATAAAGTGTCTCACACACACTTTTTCTATATTCTGACAGAGACCACTTCTCCTTCGAATTAGTTCCGTCAAAAAATTACTAAGCCTTCGGTCGGCACCAGCCTGGGCCACAATCAGTGGTCCGGCTGTTTTGCAGGTAGCACTGCAAGTTGTCATGAATTAAAAAAATAAACTCTTGAATCCGTTGCTGTGCAACGAATCCCACTAACCTCTTCACAAAGCGAATCAAAAAAAGGTGGCGGAATGGGTTGGAGTATGAAAAATTGGCAACCACGCAACTGTTGGCGCGCAATTCAAACAACCAGGAGAGGGAACGGTGGCCAAAGGTCAAATTTTTTGGCTGTTTTTGCTGTTTTTTGGGTGCACCGAAAACGTTGGCCCTGTGGACGGCGAAAGAGGCAAAAAAAATTCCCCAAAATTTTAGGGCATTAAAGTAGATGGTCTGAGGAGCCTTCCCACCAAGTTTGAAGCAAATCGAAGATGAGGTATTTTTGGGGTTTGCAAAAAACCCATTTTTTCAGTTTGAGAGAAATGATAAAATGTTCATGGCCTTAAGGGACGTTTTAAGACTTGATTGATTCATTTTTTTGTGCTCTTTCCAACGGTGTACTCGGTTTTTATGTAGCTTTAAAATTGGCCGAGATATTTTAGCTTTTTTAAAAAAGTGTAACTTTTTTCAAAAAAGTTGTAAAATTTACAAATGCTTATATCTCGGAAACGGCTTGAGATAAAGTGCTAATATTTTGCAGGGATCCAAAGGGCACTAGTAAGAATCGATTCACCGAGTTTGAGCGAAATCGGTGAGGTCGCGCCGAAAAAGTGTTATTCGCTTCCGTGGAATTACCCACCAGGGAATTCCATCTGAGAGCTCACAGCGACTCGCATCGGCTTCGCCGGACTTCCCTGGCCGCCATGGCGTCCAAGGCTGCGTACGGGCCGACAGACCGTCACCATGTGGGCCCCTAAAGAGTCAGCAAAAATTAGATCACACCATCCTCTCGGCTCACTGTTCCTCTACGGCCCTGTCAAATTTCAGCCTAAAATTCCAAGCAGTGCCTGAATGGTCGATGTCCGCGCGAAACTGCGCGTCACATTTCTTCCCTGCGGCGGCTGGTATTGCTGCACGCACGATTCGAATCGGCGCGCGAGCGCGCCAAAGCTCCGAGCGGCCACGTCCTGGAGGGCAGCATTCCGTCCTCCCCGCACTCCCTCGTTCCGCGCAAGGAGCGAGCGACGTGCTGGCCTGCAAGGCAGCCAGCCTGGACGCGGCCGCCGGCCGATCGGTCTGTCTGCCTGCAGCGCGCTGCAGCGGCACCCTGGCAGTGCCGAGCGCAGCCAAGCCGTAGCCTGCCCCCCGGCCCCCGCCACCACCCCTCGTGCTGTGCGGGCTGGTATCAAAGATATCCAGGAAAGTCGGGGGCTCCGGAGTGCTAGTGTTTGCGCGGACATATTTTCACCCCGCTCGGAATTTTGCGATGAAACTTGGTAGCTGGGTTGGTTCGGCGAGATGTGGGAATTTGAGGCGCGGGATTTCCAAGATTTCAATGTGCGGCTTTTCGGATGAAATTTTGCAGGCTCATTCAAGATGGCTCTAGAGTGGTCCCCAAGAAATATCAAAGCTTAATTCGTTCCAGTTTTGTTTCAAATGGCTTAAATGTTGAAAGCGTACTTTGGGTCGATGTTTGTTACACGCGCGTCGACGTTCGTTACGTTCAAGTGGTTTGGGTGGAATTTCAAAGTGGACAAAACTGACATCTATTTATAGAAATCGATTCGTCTGATCAGGACAAACAAAAAATCCTAACATATGTAATAGGCTTGGATGCGAAACAAACAAGTATTTAAGCTTCAAAAGTGCAGTAACAGGCGTCGACGCCGGGGTCCTGGCTGATTACACTCCAAATCCAGTGGCTAGTTTCCTCGCCACTGGAGTGGCGTCTTTTCCAAAGCGCCAAAATTTGGCGTTGTCATCCCTGGTTTCCGGATTCCATGCCAAATTTTGGCGTTCCACAGAGAGCGCCAAAATTTGGCGTTCCATTCCCCAGAGCACCACAGACCAGAACGCCAAAAATTGGCGCTGCAAAAGAAATGCAATAATTTGGGTTGGAAAGCGATACCCATTCACAGAAAAATAAATGTGCATACAATAGTTTTCAGTGCCTAGGATCCCCAGTTCAAATCACAGCAATTATACTATGAAAAGTAGAACTGGACAAGTAAAATACAAGACCTACATTTGTATTTTCAGGTTACGTGTCAATGCCGCTGACCAACTATTGAATCACTTCGGTTTGGCCAGCGATTCCTGAGACACTTGGAAAATGGTACTCACATCAACACAAAAAGCTGGATATCACTGAGTCACTCTCTCTTGATACAGGGTTGACACAGCAAGGGGTCTCAGTCCATTCTCAAATCAGGAAGGCTTGAGCTAGCCTCAGAGCCCTAGCCTGGCCCTGCCGCATCACACCACTCCCTCTTCAAAATCTTCCTCAGAACAACACTTGAATAGTTTTGAAATGGCCCGAGAGCACTCAGGCCTTTCGAAAGTACTGCGACACGATAAAACATGACTGACACACACTATCGTTGACCGTGGCGAGACGAAATGCACACAAAAGTAACAATTTGAATGTTTCGTTTGTCTAAGAGGAGTAGCCATGTTTACTGTTTTTGTTGTTTTGCTTTTGTTGATTGCTTATGCGCCCTAACCTG
Source organism: Thrips palmi (assembly GCF_012932325.1). Classification (NCBI taxonomy): domain Eukaryota; kingdom Metazoa; phylum Arthropoda; class Insecta; order Thysanoptera; family Thripidae; genus Thrips; species Thrips palmi. The sequence continues at coordinate 7,973,960 of NW_023144633.1, forward strand.
TTGAGTGCGAATAAAACGTGGAGGGCGAATAACATGTTATTCTCCCGATTACATCACACGATAAAAACGGAACCTGGTTTTCGCAGGAACTGCCTGGAAATCGCCTATGTCTTGTTTTGAACCTACCATACTCCTGTAGAAGTATTTCCACCGTTGCAGTTTTGTTTAATATCAATTTCGAAGCCGACTAGGGTTCGGTGCAGGCACAAAACACGCTTAGAGCCGCGAAATACAAATGCCGGTAGCAAGTGACGCAATTTGCGGACAAAACTTTTCTTCCACTTTACGAACGAACGAATCGACTCAGGGTTTCGGGACTTAGGTTAAAATGTAGACTAGTGTGTCCACTCTCGAAAACACACAAAACTTTGGGTGTTTTAACGGCGTTATAAGGAATTAGACTTCACATTGTGTTTCAATCGGGGATTAGGACACCGACAAAACGGCCATTTTTGTACCTTTCCGGCGCTATATGTGGTACAAGAAGTCAAAAATTTTGACTGAATACATGTACATGCCTTTCTCTGAAGGTGTTTTGCTGTTACATAAGGGGTATTTGCTGATAGGAAGTCCGTGCAAGTGGTAATTGAGCTAAACATCTTTGATTTTAAAATTTCCACATTTTGACAAACCAACCCAGCTGCATGGAGCATTAGTTTACGCAGGGAATGACGTATTTTATTTTCTCCTGAGGCTTCAGGGCGCTTTGCAGCGTAAGATCAAAACACAGAGCGATTTTCAAGGTTTTTCAAGGGCTCTGCAGGGCGAAATAGGCCCTTCCGCGAAATATGAAATATGTCATTCCCTAGAGGAGGTCAAGACGAACCGAGGGATACCTAAAAAATAACACAAATGTGCACATTCTAGGAGTGGTCTATGTCCGCGTTAGTGAATTTTACAACTTTAACAAGCTTTTCCGGAAAAACTAAAAACTCTTTCAAAAAACCGATACCAGGGCTTTCATGTACTCAGCGAGACCTTTCAAATGGTGTATTCACCTAAAAAAATTTGGTCGTGATCTTCCGCCTTAAGCGTGAGACACATAGACTGTCCCGCCGTCCTTCACTTGGATTTGATGCGTACAAAGTTGTCCCTGGACAATTAGTTTACAGTTATTTAAGCAAGTAGAAACGGACCGTTCAGACTGACGAGACCGAACGTAGAAACATAACTTCCCTGGACGTACGGCATAAGTATTGATGTTTTTGCATCGGACGTGATCGGAGATCAGAAGCGGTACGAGAGTCCACATTACGATGGAGGGGAGGATTGATGACATGATGGACCGAGGAACTACCATGGAACAAAGAACTTCTGCATATATGGCTGGGTCTGACTAACTTCAGGTGGTTGGAGCAGTGTTAACCAATAAGAAAATATACATCTTGCGGATGGCCTCCGAGCGTGGGATCTAGGAGCTTTTGGGTATACATGGTTTTACACCAATATAAAAGAAGTCATGGCAGTTCCTGGCTTCGCGCAACATTAAACCCGAAGACAAGGTCGGAGGTAAGTTTAATCTTGTCACTATTTTACGTAGGCGATGATATAGCAAATTGATGGCCATGTCTCCTTGAGCTGTATGTTTATAATAAAAGGTGACGTGGGAAATTTGAATTGCCATTACGTGGGTGGAAACAATCGGCAAAAGAGGGTTTAGAGTAAAATGCCTACCCCGTTTAACGAGTTTATATTATTGCTGCTGCACACTTGCTTTAATTTATACTGAAAATCTCAAAGGAATTTAAATGCATGTCTATAGATTTCAATTGGTAAGCGTAGTCCTTACCAATATATTTCCCCCACTGTGGCAAAAAGGTACGGACAATTCTGTTAATATTTTTGCAAAGATTCTGCGTGGCCCTCTTTTCAATATTCTGCGTAGGCTCTTACAGTATCCTCCGTAGGACCTGGAAGACTGTATAGTCCTACGGAGATCACTGTTAGGTCCTAAGGAGAATATTGACAAGGGGGCTACGGAGAATTACCACAAGCTGATAACAGAATTTTCCTGAGCTTTTCGTCACACTGGCGCCACACTGGTTCCTGTTTGTGAGAAAATAAGTTCAGAATGAGATTTTACATGCAACTTAGCTCCTTAACTGCGGTCTCTCACATTCTTCGCGCATCGAGAAACTACTCGTTCGACATTCTGCACTCTACTCGCAGTATTTGTAGCATTTTGGCACGAAGCTGCGAGACGCTTCAGGCGAGCCCGCAAGCGTGTTTTGTGTTCAAAACGACCATCCATTCATCCGCATGATGGCCATATCACGAAGCAGATTCATCCTGCAGACCAGGACATGCAGGACATTTGATGCACCTACAGTGCACGGTGAAAAGTTTTAAAAGTTCCCAAATTTAAATCTTAAAAACCCTCTTAAATTTTATTGCACTCTCCACTGGTATTCTGGAAGAAGGTAGTCACCAGCCACAGGTTAGTCCGCACCGTTCTCAACTCGGTTCTCAAACACGACCTATCGATTTTGACTTCACTGCAAATCAAAGTCCACGGTAGGTAGCGTGGACCACGCTAGGAAACGTGGACCACGAATGGTCCACGCTAGGAAACGTGGACAACGAATGGTTCACGCTAGGAAACGTGGACCACGAATGGTCCACGGTAGGAAACGTGGCAAATGGTTCACGCTAAAAAGCGTGGACCAAGCAGTGGTCCACGCTACGAAATGTGGACCAAGCCGTGGTCCACGCCAAGGGGGTATTCACTCCCCTAAAATGGTCGACATTCGAATACCTTGTGAAAAGTATTACATGAATTACATCCAATTACACCTAATCCATCAATTACGGGTATTGCAGTTCTAATATTTTATATTAACACTTCATGATCCTGACTTCGGATGGTTCTCTAGAATCTGTAGAATATGGGCTTGTTTCAGTCAATGTAACGTCATTGAATTTTTTGACACCAAGGGCACCTGATGAAACAATGTACAGATCTTCAGTAATGTCAAGCTCGTCTTCCTGCTCTTCTTCGATTTGGGGGTTGTCATCGTCATCAGGGTCGACATCAAGGAGTTCAGAGTCAATATCTTCATTGTCAACGTCTTCATAGCATTCATCAGTCACACTGACATCCATTTCAATTTCTTTGAGACGGGTTAGGTTTCTCTGGAAGAAAAAGTGTGGACAGTACAACAAAAGTACATCAAAAACTGTACAATAAAAATATAACAGGGATTGTAGAAAGTAAAACGAGAACTGTACAAACCACAACGAGCCTTGGACTGCACAGCACTCGTCATGCCGGTTCCATTGTACTCTGTACAACAATTGTTGCACTTGAAAAGTACACTAAATTCCTAATAAAAAATTTGCCAGAATTTTGTGTACTTTTGTTGTGGTTATTTCCTGCAGTGTTTTTGAAACAAGATTAAACTTCTTGGCAAGGGAAACTGCTTTCTGAAGAGCATTTAATACAGCCACTTCTATCTCATAGTTTTCCGGTAAACAAGTTGTGATGTGAGCAGAAGCATTTGCAAGTGCGACTGCCTTATGGGGACGAGGTAATTTGATAACCTGAGACAGATTTGCATACGTTGCAGTCAAACGACCATCCCTTCTGAAGTTGTTTTCAAGAGCACTCATGGAAAAGTTGGTCTGAGCAGCTTTGGCAGGGCTGGAGATAAAATTATTTTTAATCGTATAATCTCCCTTCTGCTTCTCCAACCAAGACCTCCACATGCGAAAGGAAAAACACCCACTTCCACAACATATTTAAATCAATTAAAATATATAGGAGCAGGATAGCAGCTCTTCAAAAAATATGAAGGAAAGTGAGCAATTACTGCTCTCGGGGAAAACGAAGAATGAACTCTGACGATAGTGACTCCAAGAGGTGTATTAGAAGTTCATGTGCATCCTGTTGTTCTCCAAAACTGCTGTGGGGAAAACACCTGTGAGCAGCAAAGAATAAATACATAACATTCATTCCGGTTTTTGGGACATTGAATTCACATTGAATTAAAATTAATGGCAAAATTATGAAGCCATTAAACCTGGTTGATAAACCAGAATACTCACTGGAAAGGTGCTGGATGAGATGGTTTAAATCATGAACGGTCCTAGAGTGCATGTGGTCAAAAATTGAGTAAAGACCACATGAAACACAATTCTTGGAGGAGCTGGTAGACCTATGAGTTTCATCATGACGAAGCCACTGAATAAATACACAGTGGTACGAAACGGCTAAAATTGCGACAAAAATATTTGAGCGTACCAAAGGACTTCTTGGGCCACAAAAAAGTTAAAAAAGTGTCACAAAGGTGCACCGGAGCTATATTGCCAGTGTAGGGTCGCAAAAACCTCAAAAAACGCCGAAAAATGCCGTTTTTGGGGTCTTTCCTTGTGATTAAAATGACTTCTAATTCGAATCCGCACTATCTCTAAGCGCTAAAAGATAGCCTAATATGTGTACTTTGATACCCTGACAGCCCCTAGGCGACCAGACACCCGGGATTTTTAATACACGCAACTTAAGGTAAAATAAATTGTCTGAAAACCCGAAAAAAAGATTTTTTCAGGGCCAAACCCGAGCAGATTAATATCAGTTGCTGTCAAATGGCAATAATGGCTGACAAATAGACTCTTTCACTCATCGCGAAGTAAAGAAATATAGTTCTTTAAATGTCGGGAACCAGTAGCGCACCAGCGGCTATCATTGTAAACAGTCAAAAGCTGAATCCTGATTGGTTACAAGCGTAGCTCTGGACGAAGCTCACTGCAGTGGCCGCTAGGTGCCGCGCAGCTTCACTGAGATTCCGAACGCTTTGAGTATAGCACGTATGGCGCAATGCAGCTGAGATATCGCACCATACGTGCAATGCCAATAAACGTTAATTAAACGGAAACGGACACTGAAAATCCAAACGCTATGAGTATACTCTAAAAATCAAAGAGTGTACATGGTATGCTCTAACTGGAGTATGCCTGCAAGCACGCTCTATCTAGCGCATGCCTGCCAAGCATGCACTAACTAGTGCATACATGCCATGTACACGCTTCCTGATGCAGAAAACTCCCTATCGCTTATGCAGTAAATGAACGCTTCAGTTATCGTGTACATGGCATGTATGCCGCAAAAGTGGATGCCGCAAAAGTGATGGGACAAGTGGTGTACCTTGATATATGTCGAAGACAAACTATGTCCCATCACTTTTGCGGCATCCGGAAGCTTCTATCGCAAGTTGAAGATGCGTCCCCCCTGCGTCGCCCCTGGCACCATGGCCGTCGCCCTGCGCATTTGAGAAGCGCAACGGCGAAGCTGCTCCTGTTCGAGCCCTGGTGGGAAAATTGAAACTTTTAAGAATTTAGGGCATACTTTAAGATGTCTTCTTTCCGAAAATGCCCGAGCCATCTCAAAAATCGCACATTTAGTCGGAGAAATAGTGAACTACAATTAGCAAGGCAGAGATTCCGGCCAGCTCCGTTGCGAGTCCATTACCCCTAGTCTCATGTTTGCATTGTGTCACTTATTTTTAAACGTAAATCGGCCATGAATCGGTACATAATTGCCGGTCGCGGACGTCGCGCAGTATTGCCACTCTCCTGTTACAGTATAACAAACACAATAAATTAACATCGGGGGAATAACTTCAGGCGGAACTGCTAATGTTACTCCAGTAACCGCAAGATGCTTCCAGGTTCTGAAGACCGACGCCACTCCGGCTGCGGCTCGCTACGGTCACCACGAGTCACGGAACTTCCGGGAGCTGAGCTGTCAAGAACTAGACGACATTTTGCTTGGCCAGTATCTGGACAGGGTGAGTGGTGTGGCACTTCGGGGCGGCTGTACTCGAGAGGCGTAGAAAAACTTCTCATCTGTGTGTGTGTGTGTGAATGTGTGTGTCTGTCCGGGACTTAAAAAATACGATTAAATACGTAAATAATAATTATAAAAGGTTCATTCCATATAAGATTAACACGGATCTGGGTGACCTTTGAAGATTTCGACCAAATTTGGCACGAAGGTAGCCGTAATGGTCAGGAACATGCCCACAAATTTTTAGGTCGATATCTCAAGTGGTTTCGTCAGGGTCGGCATTTAAATTTTTTATTCCTAAAAATCTTGTCATTTCTTCAAGATGGCTCAATTTTTTGCCGTATTTTCATGCGGTAAAGCTAGTCTGACGTAAAATGCGACGAGTAATCCGAATCTGCTCTCAGATTTGGTCTAGCGTGATTACCAGTAGAGTAAATTGCGAAAAACATGAAGAAGAAGCCATATTTCACGAGCCTGCCTACCCTAGCAGAAAATCCAAATCTGCAGTTCCAAACAGGCTATGGTCAATCCTTAACTGTATTCAAAATTAGTAGGTGTGGCCCTCCCTTAGGAGCTGTAGGCCGCAATAAACAACTCTGCACTCAAATTTTGGCTAAGAGGCATTTTTTTTTAGAAGTCCGATCGTGGAACACGACCAATGCCGATTTCCTCCATTTTTTGGTCAAAGGTAGTCCTTGTGGGTCTAAGAAAGGCCACAAATTTTTTGGGCCGAAATATGCACCGTTCAGATTCTATGGGCAATTTTCGTTTTCTCTGACAACTTTTCCCATAATATGGCCAAAATTGAAAAATCACCTTTCTGAGGCCTCTATGCACTCGATTAAGCTCAAAATGTGGTATCTTATTTAAAATCACGCGAGGAACACGAATCCGGTGCCCGTTTGTTGATAGGACAACCCAAACAGATGTTATGACTGTTTTTCAGGTTTTGTAGTGGTTTTTACTTTTCTTGGGGTTTTGGTGTTCGGCATCGATTTTCGCCAATCCGATGAGTGAATTTTATAGATAAAGGACCAATCTATCATACTACGAGATAAAAAGTTTGTGTACGCCGCGTAAAAAGCAGTGGCGCTGCAAAAATTGAAAAACCGTCATTTCTGGGTAGTTTTAGATCAGATAAGCCACCTTTCGCGTGACCGTCTCCGCCCCATATTCAGTCTAAATATTGTCCCAAGTGATGTCAAAGTTGGTGTGAAATTTCACCGCTGGAGCTCAAGTAGTTTGGAAATGGCAGCTTTCCAAAGTTTTGCAATCACGTAAGGCATTTACTTTAAGTAGAATTGCGGTAAATGTGAAGACTTGTCACAGATCGGGTAATAATGAGACAGATGAGTGCGTCAAAGTTCTCTAAGCGTAATTTTGGACAAGGAATCCGATTTTGCCGGTACGAAGACCCTAGGTGTACTCTATAACTACGTTTTCGTGCAAACCACATAAAAATGGCCTTTTTTCCAACTTCAGAGTTCGCCTAGGGTCTTCGTACCGCAAATCGGATTCCTTGTCCAAAATTACGCTTAGAGAACTTTGACGCACTCATCTTTCTAATTTATTACCCGATCTGTGACAAGTCTTCACATTTACCGCAATTCTACTTAAAGTAAATGCCTTACGTGATTGCAAAACTTTGGAAAGCTGCCATTTCCAAACTACTTGAGCTACAGCGGTGAAATTTCACACCAACTTTGACATCACTTGGGACAAGACTGAATATGGGGCGGAGACGGTCACGCGAAAGGTGGCTTATCTGATCTAAAACTACCCAGAAATGACGGTTTTTCAATTTTTGCAGCGCCACTGCTTTTCACGCGGCGTACACAAAATTTTTATCTCGTAGTAAGATAGATTGGTCCTTTATCTATAAAATCCACTCATCGGATTGGCGAAAATCGATGCCGAACACCAAAACCCCAAGAAAAGTAAAAACCTCTACAAAACCTGAAAAACAGTCATAACATCTGTTTGGGTTGTCCTATCAACAAACGGGCACCGGATTCGTGTTCCTCGCGTGATTTTAAATAAGATACCACATTTTGAGCTTAATCGAGTGCATAGAGGCCTCAGAAAGGTGATTTTTCAATTTTGGCCATATTATGGGAAAAGTTGTCAGAGAAAACGAAAATTGCCCATAGAATCTGAACGGTGCATGTTTCGGCCCAAAAAATTTTTGGCCTTTCTTAGACCCACAGGGACTACCTTTGACCAAAAAATGGAGGAAACCCCGTAAACAAAACTACTATCAAAAGTAGTACTGTCGTACTACCATTTCGGAGCTCTGTACATCCCAAAATGTAGTGCGGAAGGAGTACCTTATGAAACAAAAAAGGCATCCGAAAGAAGTACTGCCGTGCTACATTTCAGGACGTCTCTTTCGGGAGCACTTCGGGACGTCGGAAACGGTAGGTCTGTGAGAGGTCTTTCGGAGGTCCCCCACCACCCGTCGCAGCGCCCTGCGGCCATGTAGTTCCGAAGGTGACCGCTAGAGCGCGCACCTGTGTCGTAGTTCGATGGCCTGCCGCTAGGGTGCGCCACTGTTCCGGATATGAATGTGAATGCGTATAGGAATGTGAATATGACACAGATAAACTGTTTAGGAAAAATGTATTTATTCACTGACCTTTTTAAATTAAAAATCAAACGATAGGACTTGTCACGAACAACAGAAAATATGGAGACAAAAATGGTGGACAGGACTCAAAAACAAAATATTTAAAAGAGGAATCTCAGTTGGACTGCAAAGAAAATACAGCAACCATAACTGTAACACCCCTTATAAAAAATAAGCCAAAATGACTGAGGTATTTTGCGATAGTGAAGAAGAGCAAGAAGAAGATGCGGCGGTGGGGGTAGAACATCACAAACCTCATTTGTTTGGCGGCCATGATGCCCCCACCCACCCCCGCCTCGCCCGCAAGCAGACGAACTGCCTAAACAAATGAGGGTTTGTTATGTTCTACCCCCACCGCCGCATCTTCTTCCTTCTCTTCTTCACTATCGCAAAATACCTCATTAGCACTGATTCCAAGGTGTCATGCTTACTTTGCTCTGTCGCAGGAAATTCACTTAATTTGACTCTGAAGCACAGGAGTCAGTTCTTGTTCCACATGTAATTGCATAGTGGTGCAGGTTATCGTTCCAGAATCTTGGGCAACTCCAGTGGGTCAAGGTTTCCGCAAAGAGCCTATTTCTCAAGCATAAAATCAGATGACGAACAAAATAAACACTTTGACAAGAAGAGTATCAAAGTAACAGAATATTGTAGGTTAACTTACACCGGCACTTTCTGATTTGGATTGAAACACGAAATAAGCCTGCACCAGGCTTTGAAGTATTCTTCTTATTGGTGCACCTGAGAACTGAACATCTTCGTGCGTGGTTTATTTTCTTTGGAGAAATGAATTTACTATAGTTAACAGAAAAATAAATACAAGTAAGGATCCGACGCCACAAGCACAGTGCGCGCCAAAGTGCGCCGACTGTCATCTGCACAACAGGGTGAGCATCGCGTGGGCCCGAGGCGCGCTCTAGCGGACACACTCGGAACTACATGGCCGCAGGACGCTGCGACGGGTGTGGTGGGGGACCTCCCAAAGACCTCATAGTGGGGACGTTAAGGGACAAAAAACAGGCCAACCTTGCACTTTGTGATGAAAACGAAATAATAGTCCTCCTTTATGTTTTCGGGGGTGCTCTATCGATCTGGATATGGTGCCACGCCGAAATCGGGCTCCTTCATCCTGTTCGAGGCCAAGAAGTGCTAAATCATCTACAAACGACGGCTAAATGACGTCTGATCAACTTGGTAGTGGGCTCATTCGATTCGTCTCTTTAAGACGGTCATTTTGACACCAATCTCGATAGTATGCGGTGCATAGGCGCGCATCCTGGCCGCCTAGAAGGTCCTCGAAGTGCCCCATCCTCTACAAAAGCATGCTTTACCGAGCAGATATCACTCCGGTTCGAGTGCCAATCGATTCCTATGCTTGAATCGAGTTTCTTGGACCCACCTGGTGACTGCAAGGCGTGCGCGCGCTCGCATCCTGGCCTCCTAGAAGGTCCTCGAAGTGCCCCATCCTCTACAAAGCATGCTTTACCGAGCAATATCACCCGGTTCGAGTGCCAATCGATTCCTATGCGTGAATCGAGTTTGGTGGACCCACCTGGCGACTGCAGGGCGCGCGCGCGCTCGCATCCTGGCCGCCTAGAAGGTCCTCGAAGTGCCCCATCCTCTACAAAAGCATGCCTTACCGAGCAGATATCATCCCGGTTTGGGTGCCAAGCGGTTGTTTTGCGCGCATTTAATTTATTGAAGGAAGTGACTACTGCGAGGGGCGCGCTCGCACGCATCCTGGCTGCCTCAAAGGTGTTCGAAGTGCCCCATCCTCACAAATGCATGCTTTACCGGTCTGATTTCGCCGTGGTTTAATTTTCTAGCAGCAGAGCACTTCAAACGCGTGTTAGCAAACTTCCGGGCCTTGGTTAAACAAAATTTGGACGGTTTCGTATAAAATGTATTTCTATCCACACATTTGAATGACCTTCCACCGTCTCTATTGATACGAGAAATGCACAAACTAGATTAACTGTCATTCTGTGTTGCTTCCTCGTATGTACTCTGCAAACTCAATTGTGTGCCAGGAACGCACTTCTTGGAGCATGCCTGCAGGCACACTTTTGCCGTAGCTAATGCATGCACAAATGCAAGTGTGTGCCTGAGGCATGCAGCAAAGAAGTGTGTACCTGCCAGGCAATACACCAAGAAGTGTATGCCTGCCGGGCACCAAGCAGTTGTGCCTGCAAGACATGCAGAAAAGAAGTGTGTGCCTGCCATGAATGCACCAAGAGGTGTGTGACTGCCAGGCATGCAGGAAAGAAGTGTGTGCCTACAGGCACGCACCAAGTGCATGCCGCACACAATTGAGTTTGCAGAGCATATACGAGGAAGCAACATAGAGTGTCTGTTAAACTAGTTTGTGCATTTTTATATCATTAAGGACGGTGGAAGGTCATTCAAATGTGTGGATAGAAATACATATAAAAGGGAACCGTCCAAATTTTGTTTTCACAGGGTTGCCACGCACCTGGAAAACAGGGAAAACCTGTAATTGTCAGGGAAAATGAAGCTATGTCAGAAAGAACCGGAAAACCTGAAATGTCAGGGACATTCGTGGAAAACAGGTCAAAATACCTACTTTCTGGCCAAAAGTCATAACGTGCGCCGGATGGGATATCCTTTCCACGCGCGAAAACTCCCTTCAAAAATTAGCCAAAATGTCAGGGAAAATGGCAAAAGATGTCTCTGAAAAACCTGGAAATGTCAGGTAAATCCGAAATTCCGGAAGCGCGGCAACCCTGTTTCACTAAGCCTCTATTGTGACATTACCAAGGCCCGGAAGTTTGTTAACACGCGTTTGAAGTGCTCATGCTGCTAGAAAATTAAATCACGGCGAAATCAGATCGGTAAAGCATGCATTTGTAGAGGATGGGGCACTTCGAACACCATTGGGGCAGCCAGGATGCGTGCGAGCGCGCCCCTCGCAGTAGTCATTTGCTTCAATAAATTAAATGCGCGCATAACAACCGCTTAGCACCCAAACCGGGGTGATATCTGCTCGGTAAGGCATGCTTTTGTAGAGGATGGGGCACTTCGAGGACCTTCTAGGCGGCCAGGATGCGAGCGCGCGCGCGCCTTGCAGTCGCCAGGTGGGTCCACCAAACTCGATTCACGCATAGGAATCGATTGGCACTCGAACCGGGGTGATATCTGCTCGGTAAAGCATGCTTTCGTAGAGGATGGGGCACTTCGAGGACCTTCTAGGAGGCCAGGATGCGAGCGCGCGCACCCTTCTACCGGGGTGGGTCCAAAAACCGTTTAAGAGGAAAATCGAATTGGCCCAACCAAGTTATCGCCGGTCTTTTCCCTTTTGTAGAGGTTTTGCACTTCGGCCTTTCCAGGAGGAAGGAGCGACCGGGGCCCCCATACCAATCAAAGAGGTGTAAAAATTTTACCGTTTAAACAATGAATTGGAGCCCACCCCCCCCAATATCGACGTCATTTGCCCCCCGGGGGAGGGGGAAAAACACCTTCTTGGCCCGAACCAAGGGTGGGAGCCCGCCGGCGGGCCCACCAATCCGGCGGGCCCCCCAAAACCAAAAGTGGTTTTATTTTTTTAAAATACAAATGAAAAATTGGCCCCTTCCCGGCCCCCCTATCACATAGACCTACCGTTTCGGACGTCCCGAAGTGCTCCAAGAACCGACTACTTTGGGACGAGCGACCAGGGCGCGCTCTGGCGGCGAACTCTGGCACCACACACTAGGTCCCCGCGCGACGTACGAGAGAGCTTCATTTGTAGTACGTTTAGGGAGGTCCCGAAGAGCTCCCAAAACCGACTTCTTCGGGACGTCCGAAAGACGTCGGATTCCAGACATGTACTAGTTTTGTTTACGGGGAATCGGCATCGGTCGTGTTCCACGATCGGACTTCTTAAAAAAAATGCCTCTAAGCAACATACGCATTTTTGAGCTTAAGAGCTCAGGGTTTCGAGCTACACGAAGGGGAACTTCGAGACAAATCCAACGGCACCAACATGAGCCCGATCTGGTAAGTGGATGCCAAACTGCGCCCAAATGCCGCTAAAACTCAAAATTTGCACTTGAAGTTTTTCCCTTTTTCCAATTGAGAAAATAAGTAAACGGCAGCATTTTAACTTTTCAAATGTGTACTCATTTACTCGAAATTTCATAAGCTTTCAATTGGAATATAGACTCAAAAAAATTTCAATACAAAATTCTGTAACATGGTTACGCAGTAATTTCCACTACAAATGTTACAGAATTTTGTATCAGCACTGATACAAAATTTTGTATCACGCGTTACGGTAAACTGTTTCACGGTTACAGAATTCTGCAATGCAAAAACCATAAAAATTTGTCGTTTTATAAACAAAATTTGAACCTCAACGATCGTTCGTTCCTTCACATTCGCTCCGTCGCTCCTGTACTCCCGAACACCCGGGGAAACCGAACTGCGTTCTCCGGCACCGAACCCCGGTCCCCCGGATTGCCAGCTCGGAATGCTACCGCTTGCGCCACAGCGCCGGATGGGGAGGGACGCCTCAGACTGTCGATGACACCGAGCGGGCACGCTGCATGCCCAGGTAGTGGTGGGAAACGAGCCCTGCGGCGCGACAGTTACAGTTCCTGGCCCCAAGCTTCTAAAGTACCATGCCCCACGTCAGGACTTTTCGCCCGATCAACTGTGATGTTAAAATTAAGCTCGTAATTTGACTTTAAATTTGCGTTATTAATTTTTGCATCAGACGATATGTAAACTTGTAACGATATGTTACGGTTTTCTGTATCAGTTACAGTTATTTGCATAAAGATCGCATTTATGGAACTATATCACTGATTGTGAATATTGAAACGAAAAGTACAGAATTTTGTATCAGTTTTAAAATTTTGAAGCACTGATTCGTTAATTCGTAACATTCTTGACATGATACAGAATTTAGGATCAAGGATACAAATTTTTGTATCCGACTGACGTGTTACAGAATTTTGTATCAAGATCGTTACAAAATCCTTTATTATTTTTTAGAAAAAGTTGGGCTTCGGCCTCGATACACAAGAATTCTCAATTTAACTGAAGCTGTGCGCGCGAATCGGCTGTACGCCCCGTGAAGGTAGGCAGCCAATCCGGCGCGCAGTCTTTCCGTCGCTCTTGGAATGTCTAGCTGTACCCGTCCTATCCCTCGCCCCACCCCGCCCCTTTCCCGCAACCTGCCCCTGATGGAATTGGCCAAAATAGGAGTCCATCAACTCAGGATGACCCCCTGAGTCGCCCTGCAAATTTTTTCTAGCAACTCCAAACCGTTTAGATTTTATAGCGATTTGAAACTTTTGTCAACTTTGAATGTTGCAATCCTTGGCTTAATACGCCATATACGCCATCACCATCTTCCTTTTTGACCACTCCAAAAAAAGTTACGGAAGTTTGTTTCATTTTTTATGTAGGATTTTGTATCTCCTACATGGTTTACAAAGATTCTGTTTAAGTGATGTGCAGATGTGCTGATTTCAGAAAAATGTATCGTTAGGAGCTCGTTGCAGAAATTTGATACGTGAAGATTACATAATTATGTTTGTAACACAAGGTAGGTGTACGCCAGACCGTGTGTTGTCGTAACAGGCTTCGCGATGCTGCACCAGTTTCGACAATCCATGCCTGGCGTATACACCCACCTCCTACCTTGGCCTGCGGCGCTAGACTGCCTTCGGCAGGCTGCTTTCCTAGACTGACCGTAGAAATGGGCGTGATCTCCATAATGTATAGAATTTAGTGATCAAAATCTTAACTTTAGGTAGACGGTCAGAATGGGTTCTATTTTCGTCATCAACAACCTCCAAAACATAGGAAACGATATTAAACTTGACAAAAAGTTGAAAGTACCAAAAAAGTTGTCTTTTTTCTGCCGTTTTTTAAGTGTTTTTTCGGTAGCATGACCGAATGGATTGAGATAGAAAGCTGAATTTTGGTGTGTGGTGAGCCACATACCTAAGGATCCTGCAAAATCTCAGCCAGATCGGCCGAGCCGTTCAGGAGGAGTAGTGCGCACACACACGCGCACACACGCTCTCAGACAGACAAAACTTTTCAACCCCACTGGAGTAACGGGCTTCGCTATCGCTCAGCCAATTACTGATACAGTAAATTGCAACAAGTTACTAAATTTTGTATCAGAGATTCATCAATTCCATGGAATTGCTTCGCATTACGAAGGATTTTGCTTCATAGTGCGAAGCATTTCTTCGTAGATTTTACAAGACCTTAATTTTCTTCGTATGACGAAGCGATTCTTACCACTCTCATTGCAGGAACGTGACATCACGTTGAAGCGAATGTGACAAAATACAACGTCTCTTTTAGCATTGTGCGTCATTTGTTTAAACGTAAATTAGCCATGAATTGGTACATTGCCCGTTGCGGATGTCGCGTAGTTGCCACTTTCCTGTTATAACAACACTGAGAATCCAAACGCTGTGAGTATAGGGTCAATTGGTGCAATGCAAAAGCATTGCACATGAAGTGCAATGCCTCCCCATCCCCCCATGCATTAGCATAGGGACTTTTCGGGACGCATTTCACGTATGGTGCGATATCCCAGCAGCATTGCACGTTTGGTGTGATATCCCACCTGCATTGCACCATACGTGCTATACTCATAGCGTTTGGCATCTCAGTGAATCATACAATAAAACATCGAGGAAAACTTCCGGAGGAACTGCTAATATTTGTCCAGTAACCGAAAGATGCTTACAGGTTCCAAAGACGGACGCCACTTCGACTGTAGCTCATTACGCTTCCCATGAGTGTCGGAACTTCCAGGCGCTAAGCACACGTCAGGGACACTGTCAAAAACTGGACGACATTTTCCTGAACCCCGATCTGGACAGGGTGAGTAGTGTGGTTCGGAGCGGCTGTGCTCGAGAGGTGTTGAAAAACTTCAGTGTGTGTATCTAGTATGACGTGCTTCGTCGGCATAAGTGTCCGTCCCTCGTCCCTCGTAGGGGGTTTTGCTCAATGTACACTGCAAGTGCGGGACAGGCATGCACCAACGTGGGATTAACTGTCCCACGCTTGTATCATGGTTCGTCCCACGTTATCTAGGACATGCTTCTTGCCTCCCCCACACTTGAATTTGCAATGCAACATGGATTGTGCGTCGCAGGTGAGAAAGGTGAACAACTTGGGCTGCGAGAAGCGACCCAACTGGTGCAAGGTGCTGCTGCAGCGTGTGGCCCCGCGCGTCGAGTGGCTGTCTGTGGATTGCGCCCTCCGTGAGCACCTGGACGTGATCCACGACATGCCTGCACTGCGCTTCTTGTCCGTCCACATGGCTGAGTGTGGCACGGTGGTCCCGGACCTGCCGCTGCAGCTGGAGGACCTGGAGGTGCGGAACGTCCCGGAGCAACACTTGCAGTCGGTGCAGCGCATGCCCAACCTGCGCAAGCTCACCTTGGACTGGAGCGGTGGTGGTGCACTGGACGTGGCCTTCCCCCCTCTGCCCCCGCACCACCGCGGCCTGCAGTGGCTCCAGGTGTGTCTCCGCCCCGCCTCCACCGTGCTGTCGCTGGCCAAGGCCCACGCCGCCACCCTGCAGGACCTGAGGATTCTCTGCGCGTCGGAGGGAGACACGCCGTGGCACTTCCAGGACCTGGCCGAGGGGCTGGGGCGGTGCGGGCTGGTGGCGCTGCGGCGCGTGGTGCTGCTGCGAGGGTATGCTCCAGGCTTCCCCGACAACAAGCTCCCCCACGGCAAGGAGTCGTGCCGACGGCAGAAGCACGCCGTCTGGGACAGCCTGCTGGCGGCGGACTCCAAGGCCGTCAGGGTGGTGACGGTGCTGTGCGGGGAGTGCGACAAATGCCCTGCCTTCCCTTCCCTCGGGGACTTCACCTGGCAAGATTAGTCACGCGCACTGACTTTTCCGAATTGTTACGAATTTTTCCAGAATGCACCTAATACGGTGTTTGTTTTGTTTTTGTTCTTTGTTAACTCTCACAACACAATGGTTCCCCAACTGTTCCTTATTGTCGTCTAAAATTTTGAGAACAAATCTGTACTTAGCACACACCTATAAACGCTCTCCTGTTCGAAGTACACAGTAAAGCAAGCATGCGTAGCATAGGCTGCGCAGGCGCACTCAAGCGGGCTTTGTGAGTGCTCTTGGAAGTGTGTAGCAAGCATGCATGTAATAGTTTGATATTCGTTAGTTAAGTAAAAGGGAACATGTGCTGATCGTTTACCCTGCTCAATGAGACGTTTCATAGCACTTGAGGCACTGCACTCACACTGTCATCCATAACATTGGAGGGTAAATTGTATTTGAGGCAAAAAATGACAAATGTTTTAAGTTATTGAATTCATTATAATTGATATCTAGATATAACAGTTTCGAGTAAGAAAATAACTTCAAGCCTGTTAAATTGTGTACAAAAGAATATTGTCAGAAAAAGGTTCCCATTAAAGTTTGATCAAAACACAAGTTTCCTGAAGTCTTTTCACGAACTACCTCACACCTTCACTTGCATGCTCTGGGAGACAATGGCGCCCTCTCGGTGGATCTCCACCCAGTCGCAGGGCTCCGCGTCAGGGTGCGAGAAGAACGCTGCGGTGCAGGTGTCCTCCCAAAACTCGTCGGGGCAGCAGTCTTTGGCGCACGCAGCGCAGGACTCGTAGTCCGAATCGTCCTCGTCGCCCACGGAGTCACAGCCGCAAGATTCCACGACCAGGTGCAGCCGCGGATTGCGTCGGAACACGCCGGTCACCGCTTCGGTGTGGAACCACTCGTGAGTGCAGCCGTGCGGCGAGTACACCTGAAAATTCACAAATCGGACAGACGCGTTAGTGCGGTTTAAGGAGGCGCACAGTAGGGCCAGAAGACCGGTGGAGGCGGCCAAAACTCCAGACGCGTTTTGCGCTGCAGAGTCGCTGGGACTCGATCCGAACGTGTGACCCCACCAATGGATTCCTCGTTCGGAGAGCAATCCATTGGTGGGGTCACACGGTCGATTCGAGTCCCATTTAGCGACTCTGGAGCTTAAAACGCGTGTGGAGTTTTGGCCGCCTCCACCGGTCTTCTGGCCCCTTGTGGGGCGCAGGACCAGACAAAAATCGAGTTCTTCCATGTCTCGATTAAGTTGCACGTTGTTTATTCAGTGTGGACGAAGTAATACGCATACCGTGTTTCACACACTCTAGAAACTAAAGAGAGTGCATGGCATGCTCCCCCAGGGAGATAACCACAACGCACGCTCCACCCTGGAGTGCGCAGAAGCATGCTTGGCAAGCACGCTCTACGGTGTAGCAAGCTTCAAAGCACGCTGCAGGATGAGGCGTGCTGCGTCGCCATTACAAGCCTCATATTACCGAAGAGGCACGCTTTCATCTTGTAGCGTGCTTTGAAGCATGCTGCACCGTGGAGCATGCTTGCCAACCACGCTCCTAGGTAGAGCGTGCTTAAACGCAGAAGTGCAGCCGTGCTTGCAGGCACACTTCTTGGCGTTTAAAGCTCATTTGGTTGACTACTTGTCCGAGGCCTGAGGATTTTGCATCGCACGGCATCTCTTAGTTTCTACACGCAATATTTGAATACGCACTTGTCGATTACCAACATAGACTCGCCATTTCACTCGTTTTGCTCAAAGCTTTGTCGATTTTAGTACAAAATCGCAGCTGCAAAGCTGCGAAACTGTGTATACAGCGACAAAATATAGACAAAATAGCATTGGAGTACAGCTAGAGAACTTTTACTGACTTTTTCTCATAAGCAGACGTATTTCTGTAAGCAACCATAGTACCTAGTATTTCGTTCTTGAATACTTAACAAAAATTTCTTTGTTATGAACTTAGAAAACAATATTAGTTCAGTCATTACCAAATGATAAGTGATACTGAGAAAAAATACCAAGTGGTTGCTTACAGAAATGCGCATGCGCACCCTCAGATTCTCATGATGAAAGGGCCATCCTAACATATGTTGAAATGAGAACATACGTACTACAATAAAATTCATGCGTAATACGATGAATTTCATGCGTAATACGATGAAAAATTAAGCATATTAAGTATGTGCGAATTTATGCGTACCTTACGATGAAAAACCATCGTAATACGTATAAAAACGATCATAAGATGTTGAGTGTGCGCTGCTAATGGGAAATAGTCAGTAAAAGACTGAGAGTGTGCGCACAGTTTGATGCTAAGCTCACATGCACAAGAGAACCACACAGTAGTTTGCAGTGGTGCGGCTCACCTGCAGCTTGACGAGCTTGGGCAGCACCTGGGGGTCGATGGCGTCCAGGAAGGCGTCGGACGGCGCGCCGCCCAGGTTGAGGTGCCGCAGGTCGGGCAGGCGGTGCAGCACGGCGGCCAGCGGGCGGAGCTGCAGGGGCGGCAGGTAGCCGATCCGGACCCGCAGGTCGGCGGGCGAGAAGTCCAGGGCGAGGCAGCGCAGCGTGGAGGGCCGCAGCGAGGCGCGCGTGCCGCCCAGGGCCAGCACCAGGTCCACCACGTCGGCCTGGTCCTGCTGCTTGGCGAACTCCAGCTTGAGGCGCGTCAGCTGCCACGTGGCGACTCGCAAGTACGCCTCGACTCCGGCCAGACGGCGGGAACCCTGCGGCATCATGGTGTAAGCAAAGCCAGCGGCGTATTAGGCACCGGGTCAGAGGGTCAGCTGACCCCCCAGTTTTTGGAGCTGCCCCGAGCTAATCCCCTGCGAAGTAGGCAACATGCAGTACATTGACCCCCCATTTTTTTTGACGTTCCTACGCACCTGAGCAAAGCCCTGCATTACAAACTAAAGAGTGTAAGGGAGAGTGGGGTAATTCCGGACATTTTGATTTTCCCTGGGTTTGAGGAAAGATAACTCAAAAGCCCGCCTAACAGAGGAAGATAATCAGTTAAAAATGATAACTTCAAATCGCCAAGGTAGGAGGTCAAACCGTTTGGCTGTGGTCGCTTCACGAAATTTTAGTACCATTAAAAATAGGCAAAAGCTGCATCTTTCCCTCGTACTTCCATGTACCGTCAAGTTCAGTCCCATGACTAAAATTTCATCATATTATATGGTCATTGGACTTTACTTTGGCGTTTCGGGAGTGCTCGTATGGCTCGCTGTTTTCTTACAGTTGAACACGCATCGAGGGGGCCGCCACGACCAAGGGTCCACCACTCATCAGGAATCATTCACTATCACTGCTTTCATAAAGTAACATGACATGGACAGTTGCAAGTAGGGGCGTTCCATGGTAGATTTACACGACCTTAATCGACCATCTCCGATTTTGCTCATAATTACATCAAATGTTGCCCTCATAGGGAGGAACATCCGTGCGAAATCTCACAGCCGTAGCCCCAGTAGTTTCCGAGCCAACCACACGGTAAAAACGGTTCCTGGTTTTCCCAGGAACTCCCTGGAAATTGTCTATGCCTTCACCATTGGCTTCCTGGGAAAACCAGGTTCCGTTTTTACCGTGCAGAGGTACTAAAGAACACTCGAAAGAACACGGGATTACAGGAATTTTACTGGGGGATTCCGCGTAAAATTCTCTAAAATTGGTTGTAAAAAACTTCCAAAAGAAGCGCCGAATTTCATGAAGGATCATGTGATTACGTTATGGAATTACTAGAGATTACCAGCCAAGTACGAAATAAACGAACATTACTAAAAGCTTTCTTTTGTAAGCTATGCGCGATTTAACACATACATTGGGGACAACATTTTCATACTGTGAACCTTCGTAACTTACGATTTAATTTATCATAACTCAATCCTGCATAAATCCGTCAATACACACCGATGAATAGTCACTTTGTGTCTAAGTAACGCGCAAATTGGGGTGATGGGCGACAATTATATAGCTTCATACACACACCTTCAAATATATACTTGGCACGCAAGATGAGACAATTTTGGTCTGACGTGAGAGACGCGCTTGAAGATGCATACTGAGAACTCGCGTCAGATTGGACGCGCTTCAGGTGAGCGCGAGAGAGAAGCAACTTGCCTGATCACCGTCCTGGAAGTCCACGAAGAGGTGCAATGATGTCAGACTCGGGCAGCCCCGCAGAGTCATCATGTTGTCCAGCATGTGGCATCCCAGCTTGCGTAACCTGCATGAGCCAACGATAGACGAAAGAAAATTAAAATGGGGACGATTAAAAGATGACGTTAAATGTCAATTATTGCCGGCACTCCGTAGTGCATTAATATTGGGTAAAAAGTCGATTTGGGGCCGCGGGAGTGGCAGCTTCCCACATTCGTTGTACAAAATTTGACCACTTTCCACATTCAGGTGGCAAAATCGCCTGTAAGTAGGCAACATGCGCGGCAAAACGCCAGAAATCTTGCACATTCTTGCACGTTCACACAATACAGTGGCCGCGGGCCGCAAATCAATATGGGAGACCCAGTAGCCAGTAGTACCAGGAACATTTCAGCTTAATCTTCGCTGAGGGGGTTCTACGACGGTTCACCTAAACTTTTTCGCCCAAAACCTGGATGCCTAAGTATTTTTTGCCGAAAATTAAAATTTGTCATTTGACCTAAAGACGTTTCACCGCACAAAAAGTGCTTTGCCCAGTGTTTCATTGTAGAGACGCCAGCCGCCCATTGGTGAAAAAAAAGCATTAAAATTATGCCTTTTAAGGGCGTAGAAGATTTATGGCCCTGGAGCGGCGTGAATCGTTAATGCCTTTTGGAAGGGCATTAAAATTTTGCTTTAAACTGCTATTCGATTCACGCCTTTCCCAAGGGCAGAAAACGATTTACGCTCTTTAAGGGCGTTATTTTTATGCCCTTTTTTAGTGCCACGGTAGAAAGATACGGAACGTCTGGTCAATTTGCCCGCGCCGTCCGTACCTTGAAGCAACAATTTGACTGTTCACCGTACCTTAAAATGAGGCCATATGTAGACTCCGGAGCCCATTACGGAAGGTTGTCCTTTACCGTAGCATTCCAGTCGAACCCGATTGCAACGTAATTAAAAAAATTATTGGACGATTTCAGATTTCGATCATTTTTAATATTGCCTCCTTCCGTCAATAAAATTTAAAGCCCTGTTGGGGTCGCGGGAGTGGCGCGTCCCAACGTTGAAACAGTTGCAGTTTCCAACAGGTTCTGGAAAATTTCGCCCTTAAGTACAATTTTCGGGCAAACGCCCAAATTTGACTTCTGCAGTTAAAATTCAGTGGCTTGTTGGCCTTAAACATATCGGCAATCGGTTCCGGTAAACCGGTTTTAAGCTTGATTTCGCTGAGGGCCTTCGTACGACCTTTCTTTGTCTCCTCGAGTTTCAATATCTTCCGCAAACCTCCCTTTCAAATGCCGCCTGAACGCAACTAAGATGTAGCTAGACTACCACAACACTAAACCTCTTTCTTACCTCGGCGCAGAGGCCAACAGTGCAGTCAACGTCGCGTGATTGCTTTTCGTCTGAACAATTTCCAGGGTGGCCAAGTGCTCGGACACGAAAGGAAGCAGATGATCTTCCACTAATTCGTCAACGAATTCGAACTGCAGTTGCTTCAGAGACGCTGCTACCGGGCCACGGTCAAGGGCAGCTGCTTTGGGCAACTTAGAGCCTGTCGAACGTGACCCGCGCAACACAAGCTTCACCAGACCTGTAACACATTCGAAGAGACTTGACTTTGGTTAGGGAAAAATTGTGGGTCATCTCAACAGGGGGTTCTAGTGAGCATGTCATTCTCTTCCCACAACAGAAGATTTTTAAATGATAAAGCCAACAAAGGCAAAAAAGCGATCTTACACGCTCAATGTTTAGCATTTTATACGTGGTGATGCACGATTTTGAACCGGGGTACGGTTGTGCACTAAACTGTGCTTAAACTTGCATAAATTTATCCAGTTTCACACATAATATTATGCATATTCAGCGTATCGTGCAAGTTGCAAGTAAAATTTTTTACCTAAACATAGAGGGAGGACACTAGAGTAGCATGTACCTTCAAATGTGAAATTTTCACCTTTACCCAGTTTCACTTCACATTTCTAACATATTTACACAGTGGGGCGCATTTTGAAACGAGGAAGATTTCACTCAGATTTCCTCACCACAACGCCAATGCTCCCTTTGCCTCACCTTTTGCAGCGTGAACTTCCTGAAGCAGTGTGTGCACACACGCCGAGTTTTGAGCGTCAGTCGTCAGTTCCAGGGAAAGTTCCAAATGGCGAAGTCGGCCCAGCGCAGCTTGCCTGCAAGCAACGATACGCCACGTTTCTCCCATGTTTCTCCCAAACGGTTCACACTTTGTTTTCTTCAACAATGTTTGCACGTTGTCTCACACAATTTCGCGCATAAGTGCTTTTCGTACAAACTTGTAAGCTTTTTCGCAGGAACACTCATTCCAGGAATGTGACACATCACATTGCAACGAATGTGACAAAATGTTACGTTCGATTGAGCATAGTGTCACTTTCGTTTGAATGAATCCGCCAAAAATTAGCCCCGGAATTGCGTTGCCGTCCAAATTTAAGTAATAAGGTTTCCACAACCCAAATTTAGGCCTATTTTGAGCACAAGTCTGCAGGGATCCTTAAATAATCATAACACATAACGAAAACTGGCCATACACTGGTAAAACTAAAGCGTAACTCTATGCTTGAGTCAAGCATTAAGATACGCTTGAAGACATTACGCTTGAAATGAAGCATAGACTGGAAATTCACCCATGCATTTAGGCAGAGGGAAATTTGGCGGATGAACCTATTACGCTTGATTTCAAGCGTAAACGAATTACGCTTGAAAACAGAGGGTAATACTACGTTTTAGTTTCACCAGTGTATAACGTACCTTGCGATAACTTTAGTAAAAGGTCCAAAGCAGGGATTGTAATAAATCGTCAGAAAGGTTGTACATTAAATTCCAGAGGATAGAAAAATGACTTATCCCATAAGATACCATTTGGAGTTACGAGTTATAATTTGGATATTCAAGGTAACATTAAGGCCCCTTTCAAGGTAAATTAAGGATCCCTTCCAATTTGCTGCCTAACCTTAAGGTGCAGTATACGGGTGAGGAAATCTCCATCACCCCGCACCTAAAATTAGTGATGGAGAAAGCCACACCTAAAATTTCAGTTGTTATTGAGACTCTTACAAACTGCTAGAAAAAGGGTGAATAATACAACAAAAGTACAACAAATTATACAATAAAAGTACAACAGGGATTGTATAATGTACAACGAGAATTGAACAAACCACAACGAGCCCTGGACTGCCCAGCACTCGTCATGCCGGTCCCATTATATTTTGTACAACAATTGTTGTACTTCGAAAGTACAATAAAGTCCTAATAAAAAATTTACCAGAAATTTGTGTACTTTTGTTGGGTTTTTTATACTTGCAGTGCAATCACAGTTTTGCCCATGACAACCAGTGCAATCTCACCTGCGGACAACTAGGGCGCCCAAAACAAGCGACGCTAGGTTACCGAGTGACATACTCAGTTTGGCAGCAGCGCAGTTTGTTTCCATGGCCAACAGCGGACTGAAGGCCAGAGCCGATCCGCCCAGAGGCTGCCATGAGCTTCCGATGAGGAGGGAGCGAAGACAGGGAGCCAGGCGCAGAATGGTCCAGAAATACTTGTCGGAGCTGGCGCTGCTGAAACTGTGAAGGAAGGAAGGTGGGTTAGTACATAAGCCCTGAGATCCGACTTTAGGTACTTTCAACGTAAATTTCTGTGGTGGGGGGTTGAAAGCATGCAAGAGCTCTTCAACGCAATTTCTCTATGTAATTCGATAGGACGGGAGTACATGAGTTCTTGAACGCTCGATAGCACTGAAAAACCAAACGTGGTCTAGACCGCACCAACTGGTGTGGTCAAATGGAGTGTCATTTTGACCGCATCAGTTGGTGTGGTCTAGACCACGTTTGGTGCATTTGGTGTGGTCGTTCCATGGAAAGACCTCACGAAACGTGGTCTAGACCACACCAAACATGGCCAAACGTGGTATCACACCACACTGCAAGAAAAAGTGTGGATAGTACAACAAAAGTACAACAAAAACTGTACAATAAAAGTACAACAGGGATTGTAGAAAGTACAACGAAAATTGTACAAACCACAACGAGCCCTGGACTGCCCGGCACTCGTCATGCCGGTTCCATTGTACTTTGTACAACAATTGTTGTACTTGAGAAGTACACTAAATTCCTGATATAAATTTGCCAGAAATTTGTGTACATCTGTTGTGGTTATTTCCTGCAGTGCAACTGATGTGGTCAAAATGGCACCCATTTGACCAGACCAGTGGTGCGGTCTACACCACATTTGGTTTTTCAGGCACAGATTTGAACCTTTGCTATACCAGAGTTCACTTACTGGAATGTGGAGACAGACCGCCACAGTTGAGGGTGCAGCGCCAGGACTCTCCAGCGGCGACTAACGCATCGGCAGGCCAACAACTGAACGGGCCGAGAGGAAGCTGAGGATGTGCAGCATCTCGTCGTCCGACAACGCAGCTATCAAACACGGCTCCATCTGCACAATGAAGCGTCATGCATTACTGGATCCAAGAAGCGGAGGAGTGGGGAGCCCAGACGCAGAATGGTAGCTCCATTTTGGCCATTTTTCAGGACGGTCAACATTTCATACAGTGAATTTCGAGGGGTCGTCAACTCACACCGTTCGTGTACGAAGTATTATAGTAATATACGGTAAAATACATACCACATTACCGTTTTCAGGCCGATTTCTCATGCTACCGATGCTCTAAGTAGTCTATTTGGTATATTTATGGACTTTTAGGCGGTAATATAAGAGTAATATACAAGTAATGTACAGCCTGTGTACGAAGTAATATGCAAGTTGACGACCCCTCGGTGAATTTGGCGGTGGTGTACGAAGAAATTTAGGCAAACATAATACGAACTTTATTTGTTTACATTGCGTATCTTTTTGGGATTTCCTTTGTAAGGTTCAAAGAAAAAGCTTCATTTTACGAAGGGAAAATAGCTTCATATGTTTGTACAAAATTCATCGTATCACAATAAATGGTGTTCGTTTTGTTCGTAAGACTTTTCGAGTGGAGAAAGAGAAAACTGCTCGCAGGGTAAACCAAAACTGAACAAATTAATACTGTCCAATACTGTCGTTGACGAGAAGCTAAAAAACTTGTTAAGTTTTAAGAATACACTGAGAAGGAACGAGCCAAACGCCCTTCGAATGGACGATGCAGCTTTATTGCCCAATTTTGGTTGCCGAAAAATTTATGACCCGAAATTTGCAAACACGCGTTTCATTGCCCAAATTTTAGTGACGTCGTCGGCTACGTTGTGAAGTTTCCAGTGGCGGCGTCGTTCCGAGGCCACCATGAAGACCCCCCATGAATCCATTACCCAAATTGGCGATGAATGTTTGTCTCCCCTAATTTGAGTCACCACTGACTTCTCGCCCAATGAAAAAGGCAATGGTGATGACTCTTTCATTCTCAGTGAAACCTCAAAAGCGTCGGGTCAGTCCGTCGAGGGTTTCTTCGACGTCATTTTCCGTCAATATGGAAAACCAAACGAACTCAACTTATTTCTCCCACAAGAAGTGGATCGTTAATTGCCCAAGCGACAACGTAGCCACTTGACAGCGGTTCCTCGTAGTTTCAGAGATCTTGTTTCCCAAAGATCATGAACTGCACAGTGACGTCAATTAGGTGTCAATATGCCAAATTTTAGTCATAATTACGACATTAAAAGCACCATTTTGTCTTCCCTTGACTGCTTCGTTAGGGTTTCGTATTCTTAGGGTGATAGCGGCTTTTTCTTCGCTTGCTGCAGCAAGCGAAGAAAAAGAAGGACAAAACCGGAAATGGCGCTGGCAACTTGTACCGGATCGAGTGCATTGGTTTTAGAGCTTTCCGAAATGTCGCCACTTTTCACGAAGCAATTTAGCCAGTATCCATAACTTACTGGCAAAGAAGAGAAACACGAGGGGGGGAAGGACTCTCAAAATATGTGAACCGACTATCACGTCTATAACGGTCTAATACGCCTCAAAATTATCGGGAGTTAGATGAAAACAGACCAAAACAACCGTAAACTGATAAAATTTGGAGAATTTCGGCTATTACGCCTACGCCTACCATTACGCTTGCCATTACGGACAGAGTGAACCGACTATTACGCGAGTTCTTTCCCCCTCGGAGAAACATGTGTGTCTCCGTATCTCCCACAAACCGGGCCCCGACCGATTTCGCGTCAAGTGCCATTTAAAACGCTAAATAAAACCTTGAAATGTTTACAAATGTGAAATGTATGAGTAAAGCACGGTGTACTCATCCGCACTCATGTGTACACCAGAACGCGGAGTGATTCACCCCTCGGTATTTTAAGGAGGCTTGGACCGGAAGCAAAAAGAGCTCCTATCTCTGCCGGAAAAAGTAAACGGATTTCTTCGAATGCGCTACTGTGTCTAAGAAACACCTAAAATTTACTCGATCGTACAACATAGGGGCCCTTACACGGAAGTAGAGTATTCTAGTCGTCGCACAACTTGATTCTGCCAAATCGAAAAGGGCTTTCAAAAGTTTTTATTTTCAGAGTGCAACCCACTTCGCATGGGCCATCGACCCGACAGAACTTGTCGTTGTTCCTAGTTGATAATCTTCCAGCGATCGCACGCGACAACGTTGTCACACTGTTTCTGTGCTTTGCTCCGGACCGGGCGGGTCCATCCACGCTACGCCAGTGGCTCCTGCGGTGTCGCAATGCACGTCTCGAGACCTCGCACTCGGTTCAAACCGAAATTGCCACTGCCAGTAAGGATTGTCAGAGCGCTTGGGCAAGCACCTTTTACTTACCACGGTGGAACTTTGAATGAGTCGAAGTACTGGTTTTGGTGAGCAGTAACTTAATCGGGTGTTACGTTTGGCGGGCTCTGAAGTCTGGGGTAGGGTACTTCGGAGAAGCGCTGGGAAGGGTGTTGAGAAGAAATCAGGAAGAAGAAATGCGGGACATGTATGAGAATATAGTAGCTCTGCGGAAGCGGCAGAGCGGCGACGCAGGCGCTCATTCTCACGAAATTCGCGTACTTTCTTCTTCTTGTTTTCTTGACTTCCGTTCCAGGTTTTTTCCGAAGTACCCTATTCTATTCGCTGTTGCTCTTATCCTGTTTCAGGTACAGCGTGGTCTTGAACGCTTTCATGTACAGTTGGTCCTCGCTTGGGGAACTCGGAGACGCGGCTCAAGTTTTACTTTATTGGATCGAAACTGACTCACTCGCTTGGTTGATGCTTGTGTTTATAGTTCGCAAAGTATTGTTTCTGATCGCAGCTTCTTCAATTTGCTTACCATTCATCGGACTTCGGTTCAGAGATGTGCTTGCAACCCTACGGGTTGTGTCTATTAACGTTTCTGCCTGCATCTTGTCGAGAAATGCCGTCTTGTATTTTATCATAAACATTTTATGGGAATCTATAACCAGTTACCGTACTATGACTGGTCAATATTATTATGACATTGAGATAGCGATGAGAGGTTTGCAGGTAAGCACGACATTTAGACTAAAAACCCGCGGTACGGAAAGTAAGGCACGACTTTTTCATCATGTCGTTGTTTTAGAATTTCAAATAAATCGCAGAATTTCATTGTAATCTCAAATTGATTACAAAATGACGACCAAATTGTATGTAAAATGCGCAAAACGGCAGACGCCCGTGTAAAAACGAATTGTTCCGAAATCCTGCCGCCAGCCGTCCGAAAGAGCCCCCGCCACCTCGGGCTGTCCCCAGAAGCGTCCGAATGCCCTCGGGTGATTCCGTAGTTAGTCCGCGAAGGAACCGCTGTTCAGACGGGCCAGACCGATATGTGTCCGGGACTCGCCGGAAAGTCCGGGTCGGTCCGCCGGGAGTCCGGGGCAGCGGACTTACCCGGAATACGTCCGAGGAAAGTCTCCCCTCCGGACTGTTTTCGGAACTCCGTACCGTTTCCCCCTCGCTTTGGGACTTAGACAAATATTCCTCTAGCGGAGCTACAGTTGAGGTATGTCGAAGTGATTCCACAATACATTGAACATGTTCAATCTCAAACATTCGCCTTTCGTAAGGAAATTTAGAACAAAAAATTTATTGGAAATACAGCAACTTTTTGTCGTAACTGAGTATGTGCCGAAACATACCACAAAACGTGGTTCAAATTGCAAGAATGCATACAGTCAATTAATTTGAATGATTTCGTACAACCGGAGAAACACAAAACTTTAAATACAGGTATCCATAAGAAAACGTGTTGGACGTAAAATATTTTAAATTCGAGGTTCCCTTGCGAAATCCCCACTCTTCTATCTTGAAAATCGCGCCTCCCAGCGCCCAGAGGAAGGAGCGGAGCGGAGAGCGCAGCGCAGAGTCAGTGAAGAGGCTCACCGGAGCCCCCGGTCCTCATCTGTCGGGTTAGCTCAGTTGGCTCCGACGTCAGCACTGGTGTGCAAAGGAAGAGAGGAAGGTGGGAAGCGAGGGTTCGAATACGACTTGCCTCTGGCTTTCCACCGTCGGATTTTTTTCGGAACCGAGACTCGGACAGTCCGAAACCAGCCCGCACTTCGGTTCTCGGACACATCCGTAAAGTTGCCGATTTGGGAACATTCTGGAGCTTCGTCGGACTAGCCCGACGGACCTCTTTCGGGCTGGAACCCCGCTCGGACAGATCTCGGAGCAAATAATTTTTATAAGGGGGAGGAAACCTTCCTCACCCAAATTTGGGTGATAAAGAATTCCTCGCCCAAAATTTTAGTCATGATCATGACTCTTTCATTCGCAGTGTAAGCATGTGTTTCATCTAGGAGTAAGTCAACTTTAGTATTTACCCTGTAGTTACGCTGATGACCAGTGAAAATTTTCTCGTTAGGGCGTGGTACACTCAGCGGTGATGATGCTCTTTGTGTGCCTTACTCAGACGCTGTCCAGTCGCTTTGCGGTTGTGAACAGAACGTTGATCAGTATCAAAGGCCTCAAGGAGAGAGGAATCGATGTGGAAACACGCCTGAGGGAGGTATGTGCCGCAGTTATTGTGATTAGTTGTTGACTATTTTTCAGCCGGTTTCTCAATGGGGTTGAAATACTCCGTGGGTCAGTCCGGACTTCTTCTAGACCTGAGATGCAGGATCAGACTTGTCCTTGCTTCAACCTTGTCCAGATTCCAGCTTTGTATTTTGAATATGAAAACAACTTAAACAGTAGGAAAAATGGCGATGCCAATCGGGAACTGCAGCTCGTCGCGTACATTTTGAACATTCGCAAATGCTGTTTGTTCCCGCACTGCAAATCCAAGTGTGGGACTGGCATGCTCTAGATAACGTGGGACAAAGTGTCCCACGTTTGTAAGCGCGGGACGAGTTCGTGTCCTGCACTTCAAAGCGTTGGGCACATCCGTGTCCCACGTTTTCAAGTGCATGCCTGTCCCACACTTGGATTTGCAGTGCGATGTAATAAGATTTCCATTCCGGGGTTAATAGATCAACAGCACCCTTCAAACGTACGTGTCTACGTCAAACTTTTAATAAAATTTGGGTGGTAAGGGATGTGACTGAAACGGGAGGTCAGAACACATTAAATTATTTTGTAGTTATGGTGCATAAGCTATTCTGGAAACTTTGCATGAAAATGCAGTTTCGAGTGCAGTTTTGTCTATAGCCATTCCAATTTAGTGCGAATGGGTTACTTTCGTTCATCACCCGCTAAAAAAAAAGTGCGGCCGCGGCGCGTGCGCATCATAGAAGCATTGACACGTTAAAATGCGCAATGCGTCTATAACAGAGCCCAGGATCAATTCCTGGTAGTTTATATTTCGATTTAATTTTTTTACAAGAAGTTCCACATTTTCTGTAAATGTTTAAGGGTCCCGACGATGAGACTGGTATCAATTTTGTCCCGCTAGAGAAAATTTGACCATCCTCGAGTATAAAAGGCTGCTCTATCGCTCCAACTAAAAGCAGAATTTTCGAAAATGTTGTCATGCGGCAAAGTCGTAAGGGGAGGAAATTTGTTTTTAAAATATTTATAAGGCCTATGAAAAATATGATAAAACTCTTTTTTTTGTAACCACCAATATTTCTTACTGTGTTCGGTACACTCTAAATTTTTTACAGTGAAGATTCTCCATATTATGGTGGAAATGTACCACATTATGGTGGTGCAGCTGACTTTATAACATACCATTGAGAATTCACTGTAGCCAACCTTACAGATATTTTGACGATTTTCATTGGTATTATGGAGAAAATCTCCGCCACAATGCAACCACAATATGTTGGTGCAGCCTTTCACCGTAAGACATTTACAGTGTAGCTACCCGTAGCTTGAAACGACGGTGGGTAAAAGGACTCCGGTGAGAGCGTTCTTACTATGCTTTTTGTATAAAACAGGCTCAAGAGAAGCACCTTCGTACAAAGGCTTTGTTGGAGAAGGTGTGCAGCTCCTTCGGCGCTCAAGTATCATTCATCATGATATATAATATTCTCCAGTCGCTGGAGATACTCTACGAAATAGGCCCATTCGTGGCAAAGGCATTTTACAGAGAAGATGACACTGTCGATGTGGAAACAACTTTTTTATTTGTGGTTGTGCTAGTCCCTTTTCTCTTCAGTCCACTTTTGCTCCTGCCCGAAATCGATCAGGTTGTGGAAAACGTAAGTTTAATGATGACCCACACTGACCCGGCCCTGTTTCTGAACTCTACCTTGAAGTCTGTTCCGTACCGCAGCTACAAGGGTTAGGTATAGGCGGTCCCATATTTATATCCGAGCGTTGTAACCACGTTGTCGAAGGTTGTTACTTCGTCGTGGTCCTGGCTCGACGCTTTCTCGCACCCGTCAATTGGTGTACACTCAGAAAACCTTACAAGCTATTAAAGGCCTTAAATAGAAAAGTAGCTGGTCATAACAAAGTATTTTGAGCATACATAAGCTTCCATTTACGCCCTTCCCAAGGGCATAAACGATTTATGCCCTTAAAGGGCATAATTTTAATGCCTTTGTTTCACCAGTGTGGCGTTGCAGAGGCGGAAATCGCTTATGCCCTTCAAGGGCGTAGTGCAATTTAATGCCTTTGTTCCCTTTTCAGTTACATGGGTTTTCTGTTGGATGGTTTCATAAGTGCGACAGGCTTTTCTAGTTCGTTTCTGTTTTAGGGGAACGCTACCATCAAGTTTATCCACTCAATTTGGAATGTTGAAGTTTCAAAAAGCGAAATGAACCAGGTAGGAAGCGTCGAAATGTTGAGAACGGAATGTAAACTTCGTGAGGTTCCCTGCCCCACCATGGTGGCGGGGGCGTCAATTTTTTACGAGAAGCAATTTTTGACACTTTGCCCCCCTCCCCCTGTTTTTTAAGCCCTCTGTAAGGTAACAAATCAATTGTGAATTACGTTTTTGAAAAATGCAAATTTAAAATATTAGTTTTGAACAGGTAGGCAAAGTAGCTCAGAGACGTTTAAATATGATGACTACGTTTTGCAGCAAAGCAGCCTCGTCGGTCGCCCTCGTTTACTGAGCTACGGCCGTTTCAAAAACATGCTGTTTAGGCGCCCACACATAGGGCATTTCCGCGAATCTTGAAACGGAAGGAAGAACACAAGTAAGTGCAACTTCCGTCCCCTCGCCTGAGGAGGGGGTAAAGATGGCTGCCCCTTGAACCAGTGGCGTGCGCAGAAATTTTGAAAGAGAATTGGGGGGGGGGGGTTGTGAGGCCCCGCTTTTTGCCTACTTTCAGGGGGAAAGTGACGCAAATTTGCCTACCTTCCAGACGGCTGTCTAGCGGCCAAAAGCCCCCCCACCCCCACCGCACGCCACTGCCATGAACTCCCTCCTCAGGCGAGGGGACGAAAGTTGTGCTCTTACTCGGTTCCTCTTCCTTCCGTTTCAAGATTCGCGGAAATACCCTATTGATGTTTGGAACCATGGGTTAGCAACTTTTAAAGCTACCCGCTCGCCAAGCCTTAAACAACTTTCGCAAATCCTAGGCTTACTTAGACCTTCACCTATTATACACTTAAACTGGCAAGGGCGTCCTCCTTCATTCCATAGTTCTTGCCCTCGAATAGGCCACATTTTCCGTCGAATTTTGAAGGTTTCTCTTTGTTGCCCGATAGGTCGCGTTGTGATTGTTGCAGACATCCGCGTTATTTCAAGTGATGAAGGAAGGTTGTGGGAAGACCCATACCGAATTTGGAATCGATTCGCTCATTCCAGGATTTGTAATGCCTCGTGAAACAGAAAGGGCTTCAATTATTCGTGACACTCAATTGATTTTTACCTTACTCTCCTAAACCGTCACAATGTTCTCATGTGAACTGGTGTGTTTCAGCTGGAACTTTTTGCTGCTCAAGTTTATCAGTGGCCTGTCGAGGTATCTTTCGGAGGCATCTTGACATTGCGCCTTGGCTGTCTCATTGAGGTATACACGACGGCGTGAACAATGTCAAAACTGTCCGCAAAAATCAACAAATTAAATTGAGTTTTGGCCTGTTCCGTTATGAGGGAAAGTCGATAGGGCACAATGAGACACCGACTAAGTTCCATCTGCTCACAGCAAACTATACGAAGAATCGCTTTGTAGTACGAAGAAAATAAAGGTTCACTGTAAAAATTCCGTACTTCAGTACAAAAAATGTACCGACAAATATAGTACGGAAAGTCGCACTTGTTCCATATGAACTCATGTAATCGGGCACGGAAAAAAGTACGGAGCAGTTCCGTAGGACAGGTACGGACGGTCCAGCCAAATTATGATCCGACATGTTCCGTATTTTTTCCGTTCTTTTTCCTCACAGTGATCGTAAAATCTAGCGAAGAATTGCTTTGAATTATGAAGCAAAATACTTCGTGATACGAAGCATTTCTACGATGCCGTTATTTTCTTCGTAGTTATGAAGGAAATGCTTGGTAGGATTTTTAGACTGCTTCCATCGTGTTCCTCAACTCATTCACGTACCAAAATTTACAAAAAAGAAAAAAAAAAACTGAAAATTGTCATTATTTTGGAGAGGATGTCTCCATGACAAGCACGCATATGACTGGAAACTTCAAAATTGTGACTTTGTACCGACTTGTTCAGAGAAGAGAGAAAAGGGATCTGCTACCCTCCCTCATGACAGTTTTGTTGTTCGCAGGTGCTGTTATCAATAAGTGGCTTTGCCATTCTGGGTGTGCAAATGACAGGAGCACTCTCGAAAGTACACGACGAAGCCCTGGTACCGGAGAACTATTCACAACACTTCAATGACGTTGTAAGGTGGTAAACTGTACGTTAAATCAGCCATCCCACCACTTTCGTTCTGTGGTCCATGAGTGAAGGATTTTGCTATCCTGGTCCGTGCAAATGAAACGGCGAATTCGACGCGTCCTAATAGAATATTCATTACTGTAAGAGCATATCCAAGACAATCCTTACTGTCAGTGCAGATTTTGAACTATCCTAACTGCAGAGGTACCAATCAGTGTTCATGAACTATCTTTTCTGAAAATCAGTGATTCTCGATATCTCTGAAAAACTGTGTCCACATATTTATGTAAGGATGCCCAACTCGGGGAGAAATTTGAAAAATAAGTTAAGGACTTTAAAAAGCAGCTATCGGCACTTCAGGTAGTTTGCATTTGAAAAGAAGGTTGTCAAACCTTGTGACATTAAAATCAAGTAAAAACGCAGGTTTAGGGGGGTAAAAACGGGGTTATTTTGTACCACAAATCTGAAATCGGCAAGGTGGTTAAAACAGCCATGGGACTTAAAACGTGAAAAAGTCCACACTTGAGAGGGCTTCGACAAATTTTGTGCCCAAGCTTGTAATAGTCGCACCCGGGGGAGGGCGGAATCGATGGAAAATGTGGGAAAGCCTTTGCCTTTTCAAAAAGTGGCCAAAATGCCGACGCTTGTGCGAAAGAAGGTTGAAAAGGTGGGACGAACTCCTTTAAATATCTCACCTTTCCCATTTTTTAACGTATCCGTGCAAACCTGTCCTACACTTGGATTTGCAGTGCACAACGATAACTTGGTGATAGCTCTACGGCAAGCTTGAATTAAGTCGTTGAAGGGTGAACTAATATTAAGAATACAGATGGAAGCATACCAGTCAAGACTGTAAGCCATTGTTTTATTTGAGCTCATCTCCAGTCGAACAAAGAAATAAACGTGAATGAACGCGGGTAAAAGTAGTTCGGTCCGCAAAGAAAATAAAGAAACTGAGAAAAGAAACTAGGAATAGAATGCAGTGGATACAGCTGCGTAGTTCACCTCTTCATGGCAAGGTACATCACGTCCGCCGCCAAGGAGACACTTTCCTTCATGAACGCAGCCCACGATGCAGACGCAAGAATCTCCGAGAGATGAGTCCTCACGAAGGGGTCTGCCACGAGGGGGACCATGTCTGGGCACACAACGTCCAAGGCCTGGAAAATAAAACCAACAACTTCGACAAAAGGCCAGCGACACACACTGTAGGCTAGACACAATTGTTTCGTCCCTGAAAATTGGGTAATCAGACATGTGGTCAAACTCCTTGCATCTTAAGTGTGATTATGAACTTATTTCGAAAGCAATACTACAGTGTAAATGTAATGAAAAAGTTATTGTGTTGTAAGTGCCATAAATTTTCTATTGAATTTATGTATGTTATCACTTTATCAAATGTGATGATTTAGGCCAAAACCGGCAAAGTCATAGAAAAACTTCTAAACACATTTTCTGAGCCCAGTTTCTTCCAAAAAAATTAAGTTTAACTTGGTTGCAGTTATCCTAGTTCACACCAGAATGACGGGTCTCAAGGTTGTCTATGCGAAATCTCGCCCAAATCGGATGAAAATTGTGGTCTGTATCACGCAAACCGTGTTATTTTTGCACCGGTTTCGAAAAATTTGTGAAGTCGTAAATGCCGCCTCCAAGTGCGCTCCATACGTGTGATTTTGGTCCGAAATGAAAGTTAAGGGGGAACCCTGGTGAAACTTTCAAGTAGGCTTCAAAATAATCCCAGGACGTTGAAACTTTGCTCAATTATTAGGTTCATTATAGTGAGTTCCCAAAACAAAATTCAATCCAAAATGTTGAACGGTCTCTGAGAAAAGTGGCTTTTTAGTGTTTTTTGGAGCGTTGGGGAAAAATCTTCCTGCGTCTTTCATTGGGACGGAAAGTGTTGAAATTTTTTTTGGGTTATCCTTAAGATGTATAGAAGAGATTTTAGTGACGGAATTTTCAAAGTCAACTTCTGTCCTGAGATATGAGTTTTCAAGTTTAAACATTTTAAAAAAAGTGATTTTTTTCCCTTTTTTTCAAACTTTTAGGTGTGTTTTAAAAAAAAGTAGGGCTGATATCAAGATTCCGTCACTAAAATTTGTCGACAAGTCATCAATGATTAGAGTCCATGCAAGACGACTCATGTGGGTGTCAACCAGGAACGCAGGAAGTCTTTCTACGACAAAATTTTTTGTCGACTGAGCAAAGCTGTGAAGTTGAGCGTAGAAGCCAACGACAACTGACCTCAATGTTATTTCCTTCCAAATGATAAAGAAACTACCCACTTAGCTTAAAGGTGTTCAACCTGTTGAATCTGAAAGCTTCCATGCACATTTTTATCTAAGAACTTCAAAAAAAATATTTTTGGCAATTTTGGCCATTTTTTCACCATGGTCCCCCCTTTACTCCCGTCGAAATAATACAAATTCTTACTTTGAGACGTCCTACAACGTTGCCCACGCTCATGGTGTAGAGGATGCGCCGCTGGCACTGTCCGCGCAGCGTCCCGAGGTTGTACTTCTCCGCCAGGAAAAGCAGCCCCATGAGGAAGGTGTCGGCGTGCTCACCTTTAGTCCAGGCAGGTTTAGAATCAGTGTAGACGCACCTGGAGAGGAATAAAGGTAAAAACGTACAAGCATGGTTGACGGGCGGTTTCCTGCGGTAAAAAAGGCTCCTGCTTCTCCCTGGTAGCCTGGTACACCACTCGTGATTACCAGGAAGCGCTTGGGAAAACCAGAAACCTTTTTCCGTGTTGAAAATGACGATAACCTACAGCTCCTTGGGGCTAAAATGTAGGTCAAGAATTGACCGAATGGGCTAAGTGCAAGAGCAAAATACATGACCTCACATTCGTTGGCTACCAGTAAAGAGCTTTTCGGACCTTAAAAATTAATATTACGCTAGCAAAAAATGCACTACGATTGCAAACGCGATGAGTGCAATGCAGCTGAGATATCGCACCATACGTGCAATGGCTTAGCCATATCGCACCTTACGTGCAATGCGTCCCGAAAATGCTAATGCATGGGGATGGGATGGCATTGCACTTCATGTGCAATGCTTTTGCATTACACCAATTGACGCTATACTCATAGCGTTTGGATTCTCAGTGCGACCAATGAAAGGGACACATTACTGTATTATATTATAAATTAAAATCGTTCAAAATCACTGATAATGCTTATTTTAAACCGCATTCCAAGTCCGTAATGAAAGGTCGAATAGGCGTAATGGGTATCAGTAAACACAGTAAAAACTCTACTAAGAATAGCTTCGTAATACGAAGAAAATGAAGACATACACACAAAATCTATGTGTGTACTCAGTACACACATAGATTTTGTGTGTAGTAACATCGACAGAGAAATGCTTCATAATTATGAAAAAAAATCCTTCGCAATACGAAGCATTTCTTCATAATACGAAGCAATTCTACAATGCCTTCATTTTATCGTAGTTATGAAGCAAATGCTTCGTAGGCTTTCAAGATTGAGGGTAAAAGCCGCTTGACCATTTACGAGAGCGAATACCTCCTCGCCAAATTCGGACTCAATGAGTCTTTTATTACGTAACCAGAAAACACAATGGAAAATGTGTGCCCTCACCTCAGCATCTCCTTGAAGGCTTCAGGGATGTCGTCCGCGACGGTCACCCGCCCGGTGCGTCGGTCCAGGGTGTCGTGCTGGAACATGGCCTTGAAGACGTCGCTGCAGGCCCCAAGAATTTGGCTGTGTGCCTTGATCTCCTCGCCGCCAACCACGAACGTCACGTCGGACAGCTCGCCAGAGTCCAGCAGCGCCTGCAATTGGAGTTGCAAGTTATACTCCCAGCCTCGTACTAACATTTTTACGTCAATTAATTGACTTTTTCCCCTCTGCCTTCTTAAGTTTGCTCCCCCACACTCTAAATGTCTTGGCAAGCAAACTTACCACTGGCTTTGCAGTGTTAGAAAATTCTATTCCAAGATGAAGTCATAAGGCTAATTCGTGCCTGAAAAACCGTCAAGCTCTTAGCCACACTGCAAATGCAAAGGCGATACGTAAGTACATTTTTTGGCGACACAATTGATTATCGCCAATAAACGGCCCTAGACACCAAATGTTATGTACAATTGATCCAGGAAGCGGAAGAAGGGGATAACTCAATTTTGGCCATTTTTCAGGAGAAACAAAAAACTGTTAGCAGGGAAAACTAAAACAAAACAAATGAATGTTGCACATGTTAATAATTTCAAAAAGCATTAGTAAAATTTTGAAAAAAAATCAAAAGTGTAAGGTCACTCCGTAGAGGATTTCTGCGACTTATCACTTTCCGTTGAAATGGAAAACAGAGTCAGCTCACCTTATATTTCCTAAACAAAGAGGAATTTGGAGACAAGTCAAGTGGAACAATAGTCTGCATAAAGTGTATGTTACTCTGGTGTATTTTTTGGACTTAGCTCTTTTTTCCAAATTGAAATTTAAAATTTAGGGGGGGTTAAGTTGAGTTGATTCTTTTTACACTAGATTCATAAAAACACAAGTTGAGTTATATCCTTTTGCCAATTTGTCAAACGGACTCATGTAGACTAAGGTTGAGTTATCTCCATTTTCCAATGAAATTTAGACTGTAAAAGGGGTTAAGTTGAGTTATACCCTTTTTCCAAGTGGATTTTCTCCTAAACTGCTTGGAATTCAGTCAAATAATTTGGTGTAATGATGTAAACAATTCTAAGGCACAATAATAAAATAAAAACTCAATTTGGGGATAAGTCAAGTTATTCCCTTCTTCCGCTTCCTGGATCAATTTTGTACGAGACATCACAGTTTTTTGTGCACACGAACTTTTCGTACAATTTTTGTACGAAAAACTGCACATTTTTCGCCATTTTTGTACAAAATTGTACAAAATTTTGAACAAATTTGTACGAAAAGTTCGTGTGCACAAAAAACTGTGATGTCTCGTACAAAATTTGTACAAAATTTTGTACAAATTTGTACGAAAAGTTCGTGTGCACAAAAAACTGTGATGTCTCGTACAAAATTTGTACAAAATTTTGTACAAATTTGTACGAAAAGTTCGTGTGCACAAAAAACTGTGATGTCTCGTACAAAATTTGTACAAAAACATTTAGTGTGTGCGGAAAAGTATTGCCTTCAGAACGGCGATACACAGAAGTATCGCCGTACCACCAAAACTACGGCATTAAATTAAGACCTTGCACCCTTGATTCGTTCAACTTTTATTGCCAAATCGTGGCAATACTCCAAAGTATCTCTAAATTTTGGCGATACTTTTGTGTATCGCCGTTTTGAAGCCAATACTTTTCCGTAAGGTCGTTTATTGGCGATACTCAATTGTATCGCCAAAAAAGGTACTAAAAGTATTGCCTTTGGATTTACAGTGCATATCAGCGAGGAGGAACTTTTTACCTTGAGGCTCTCAACGACATGACTTCCATCCGCTGACAGCTTTGGGACTTCCTCAACGGTTTTGAAGTGGCAAAGATTCACCGTGACGGGCAGACAGCGCATCTGGCTCCGTCCGTTCGCCACTTGTTGAATGCAAGACGCAGGTACCTTCACGCTTCTCAAGCTGAAGTAGAAGCTGTTCCTCAAGGGCCCCGTCACAAGAAGACCAGCAGGGCAGTAAGCACATGTGGCATAACCGTAACTGCGACGGCAGTTGCTGCACATCGTTTTGGACACGAGCTGACACGTGGCGTGAACGAACTTCTTTTGAGGTGGATCGTTCTCGTCAGTCGTCATGGCTGCGGCTTCCAGATTCAATTCGTACTGACCGGTGACGGCTGGATCGGGACTCATGGACAAGGTCACCTCCCATTTCACATGATTGTCTGACGATGTCAGGGTCCTCTTCATCTCGAGCGACGACAGGGCGTCCGCGCAGCTCAGAGTGAAGTCCGACGTCGTTATTTGCCCCTGATCGAATGCCATGGTTTCTTCACCTCAGAGCAACGAAATATTGTTGAAAAACACTGGGCCTGCCTGCAAAACGTTAAATGATTTTATGAAAGGTTAAAATTCTTGAAAAGCTGATGTCTGCACTCAGGGCGCAGAGTGTACACTCTCCGTCTGTTACTGACTTTCATCACACACTCTACATGTCTTATGGTGAAAGTCTGCACCACGATGTTGTGGTGAAGATCTTCTCCACTGAAAATCAAATGGTGATGTATCTTACTCCCTGAGGGGTGAGACAGAACTAGTGTCCCATAATTACCCCAACTGACCAAGGGGCCATGGGGTAATTCCACGCCAACTTGAACACTCATAAACCTGACGTCGTCCGATTTCAACCATAATTGGTGAATCGCCATCAATTAGTGTCTAGAATGACCCCCTAAAATGGTTTTGGCCAATAGCCAATAGTTTCGGAGATATAGCACTTCACCATTTTTGGCCATTTTCCAAGTTACAGAAACAGTGTTTCACTTCAGTGCAATTATCTCAGCTCCTATTGGACTTACAGGTCTGATTCTGTGCTCATTGGAAAGGGAATGAAATTTTGCATCAAAATGTGGTACTCTGAGGTTGATAGGTCAAAAACTCAAATAAATGTCTTTTTCGATTAAATGTTTAACTTGAAAATGTCGTTTGAAAAATACGTCATCCTGAAAAAAAAATTTTTTTTTCACCAAAAGGTCTCCTAAGGTGTCTACTTTTATGTCCTAAAGTGCTTCAAAAAGTATTTGAGTTTTGAAGTATTTGCAGGGGAAACCGTGATGAAATGTGCCCAAAAAGTGCACTTTTTTCACTCTTTGCCCAGCCTACGATGGTCCTGTTGCAGTCCCACTCCTTCACCACCCTCAAAACTATTACTCCTATGCCCAGCATCGATTGGTATGTTTCAAAGTAATTGTTTGAGAAAGTCTGAGCGCTCAGGGATGGGGTCAGATCAAATTCCAGCTTAGAACTTTGCGTAACAAGACATCAAATCGACTACTGAGTAACTCCACCCCAAGGTGGACAGAGATCTGGGATTGGGTCACGGATTCGGTTCAAACTTTGTGGGTTCAATAGGTACCACTAGTACCTATCAACCCTTAAAGGAAAGTTGGCTAGCTCAATTAGAACCTGAGATATTTACATTTTTCTAAATTTGACAAATTTAGCGGTAAAATGTCGCTTCCTGATTTTTTTAGGGTAAAAGTTGTTTTTTTAGTTCTGGCTTGTGATTCTTCTTTCTAGTCATAAAAAAAGAAAAAGAAAGGTGGTGGTAGGCCAAGTTTTGTACGTTGCTTGGTTTGGCCTACTTGAGCAATTTTGTCGAATTCATCGAAACTTTAAAACCCAGAATACTCCACCTTGGATTAGAACCTGGTATGTCTCATTCCACTTCTTTTACTCTAATAAACATCTGCTATATAGTCCCTAGCACCAGCAATTCCATATAGGCCAGAAAAATAAAAAACAAATTTCTCAATTTTCTACTTTGACCTAATTTTGGCTCTTTCATCAAGATTGGGGCTTCTACATGACCATGGGTGTAAGGAAAGATCCTCCCTGCCCTCAATTTAGATGGTATCAACACAAACAAAGAAACCCAAACTCAAGGTGCACTTAAACATTATAATAAAATTGTTTCGAGCAAATTTTACTAGTTTTCGAGGGGTGAGAGGAATTTAAATCGGAGGAAAATGTAATGAGTCTGCCAAAAGTTGATTTGTGGTTCATTAGTTAGCTTTCTCTAGTAGGTTGTGAGCCCTTTTAACTATGACTATAAAGGGACTTTACCAGGAATCACCAGGGACTATAAAGCAATTGTTTATTACAGTAAAAGAAGTGGAATGAAACATACCAGGTTCTAATCCAAGGTGGAGTATTTTGGGTTTTAAAGTTTCGATGAATTCGGCAAAATTGCTCAAGTAGGCCAAACCAAGCAACGTACAAAACTTGGCCTACCACCACCTTTCTTTTTTTTTTTTATGACTAGAAAGAAGAATCACAAGCCAGAACTAAAAAAACAACTTTTACCCTAAAAAAATCAGGAAGCGACATTTTTCCGCTAAATTTGTCAAATTTAGAAAAATGTAAATATCTCAGGTTCTAATTGAGCTAGCCAACTTTCCTTTTAGGGTTGATAGGTACTAGTGGTACCTATTGAACCCACACAGTTTGAACCGAATCCGTGACCCAATCCCAGATCTCGGTCCACCTTGGGGTGGAGTTACTCAGTAGTCGATTTGATGTCTTGTTACGCAAAGTTCTAAGCTGGAATTTGATCTGACCCCTTCCCTGAGCGCTCAGACTTACTCAAACAATTACTTTGATATATACCAATCGATGCTGGGCATAGGAGTAATAGTTTTGAGGGTGGTGAAGGAGTGGGACTGCAACAGGACCATCGTAGGCTGGGCAAAGAGTGAAAAAAGTGCACTTTTTGGGCACATTTCATCACGGTTTCCCCTGCAAATACTTCAAAACTCAAATACTTTTTGAAGCACTTTAGGACATAAAAGTAGACACCTTAGGAGACCTTTTGGTGAAAAAAAATTTTTTTTTTCAGGATGACGTATTTTTCAAACGACATTTTCAAGTTAAACATTTAATCGAAAAAGACATTTATTTGAGTTTTTGACCTATCAACCTCAGAGTACCACATTTTGATGCAAAATTTCATTCCCTTTCCAATGAGCACAGAATCAGACCTGTAAGTCCAATAGGAGCTGAGATAATTGCACTGAAGTGAAACACTGTTTCTGTAACTTGGAAAATGGCCAAAAATGGTGAAGTGCTATATCTCCGGAACTATTGGCTATTGGCCAAAACCATTTTAGGGGGTCATTCTAGACACTAATTGATGGCGATTCACCAATTTTGGTTGAAATCGGACGACGTCAGGTTTATGAGTGTTCAAGTTGGCGTGGAATTACCCCATGACACATTGGAAATAAATGCAGCCCGGGGCATAATATGAGACTCCTTCGTGCCTAAAAATGCACCAGAGGAACCAACATTCTCTGCTGACTGTAGTTCCACTTGACATGTCTCCAAACTCCACTTTGAATGGGAAAAAATGACTATCTTTTCCATTTTAACGAACAGTGATAAGTCACAGAAATCCTGTGCGCAGTGACCTGAAACTCCTGATGTTCATCTCAAAATTTAACAAACGCTTCTTGAACGTATTATCATCAACAACATTCCCTTATTGACGTTTAGATTTCCGTCCTAACAGTTTTCTGTTTCTCCTGAAAAATAGTCAAAATGGAGTTATCCCCTTGTTCCGCTTCCTGAATCAGTCAGTACTGTTTCATTCTCAGCGCAACGTCACTCTTGAAAAATCTACATAGTCTGCATCAAGAACTATTGTAAACCTAGAAGAGACCTTCCAGTCAATTGAGGGGCCGTCTAATTTGGTTTGCGCACTTGAAGCGGACACTTTAAGACCCCTTGAAAAGATATCTTTCACCCCTCAGTGCTCAACGCATTTTCGAAATGCCCTTCCCCTTAAACAAGGTCAGCTTCCTACTCTACAAGGTAGGTTTACGCCAGACCGCGTCTTGTCGTAACAGGCTTCGCGATATCTCGCTGCCTGTTCCTCCAATCCGCGCCTGGCGTGCCTACCTTGGCCTGCGGCGCTAGCCTGCCTTCGGCAGGCAATGGCTTGTCCATCGTCGATTTCTTCTAACTTGATGCATGCTGGGGGCTCCGCCGCCCAGACCCCCTTTTCATTCTAGATCCCTTGTAACTTTTTAACTTGTCGAGGCTGGGGGGCTCCGCCCCCCAGACCCCCCTTCTTCAAGACAGAAGTGATCTGCCTGCAGAAAACTCGATTTTTCGCCGTTTTTTTAGGTGTTTTTTGGCTATAAAAACTGAACCAGTTGAGCTAGGATAGTGAAATTTCGCGTGTGCCGAGCCAAGGACATGCCCAAAAAGTGTGCAAAATCTCACCGAGATCGGCCGAGCCGTTCAGGAGGAGTAGTGCGGACACACAGACAGACAGACAGACAGACGGACAGACAGACAGGAAAAACTTTTCAATCCCAATGGAGTAACAGGCT
Source organism: Thrips palmi (assembly GCF_012932325.1). Taxonomy (NCBI): domain Eukaryota; kingdom Metazoa; phylum Arthropoda; class Insecta; order Thysanoptera; family Thripidae; genus Thrips; species Thrips palmi. The sequence continues at coordinate 8,017,555 of NW_023144633.1, forward strand.
TCGCTATCGCTCAGCCAACAAACTGAAGTGTGTACTCAGTATGCATCTACAGATGCATACTTATTGGCTGAGCGATAGCGAAGCCAGTTACTCCAGTGCGGTTGAAAAGTTTTGTCTGTGTGTCTGTGTGTCTGTCTGTTTGTCTGTCTGTCTGTGTGTCTGTGTGTCTGTCTGTCTGTCTGTGTGTACACTACTCCTCCTGAACGGCTCGGCCGATCTGGCTGAGATTTTGCAGGGATATTAGGTATGATCTTGGCTCGGCACACGCGAAATTTCACCATCCTAGCTCAACTGGTTCAGTTTTTATAGCCGAAAAACACCTTAAAAACGGCGAAAAATCGAGTTTTCTGTCGGTAGACCTCTCCTGTCTGGATAAAAGGGGGATCTGGGGGGCGGAGCCCCCCAGCCTGAACAAGTTGAAAAGTTACAAGGGTCAAGATCGTGTAATTTGTTGATGAAGCACCTCTACCTATTCTATAGAATAAAGGGGGGTCTGGGGGGCTCCAGCATGCAACAGTTCAGAAGTAACTGATGGTGGACAAGCATTGTCTGCCGAAGGCAGCCTAGCGCCGCAGGCCATGGTACGTACGCCAGGCGCGGATTGAAGGGACAGGCCGCGAGACATCGCGAAGCCTGTTACGACAAGACGCGGTCTGGCGTAAACCTACCTTGTAAGTACACACCTACAGATGCATACCTAGCTGAGTACACATCTACACTGAAAAACCAAACGTGGTCTAGACCGCACCAACTGGTGTGGTCAAATGGATGCCATTTTGACCACACCAGTTGGTGTGGTCTAGACCACGTTTGGTGCGTTTAGTGTGGTCTAGACCACACCAAACGTGGCCAAACGTGGTCTAGACCGCACCAAAAGTGGCCAAACGTGGTCTAGACCACACCAACTGATGTGGTCAAAATGGCATCCATCTTAGGGATGTGCGAATCAAGGATTTTCATTTCGAATCGAATCGAATCTTTCAAAAAAGTTTCGAATCGAATCGAACTTATAAGGATTCAGAATCGAATCGAATTCGAACTGAAACTAGAAAAAATTAGTGCATTTCAATACACAAAACACATGTAATAAAGGAAGGGCATAGAGTATGAATACAAAAAAGAAGAAAAGTTGAATACCTGATCTTGCTTTTGTATAAAAACTACGTTGTGCACGCGACTTTCAACCGTTCCCGAGCTACGGATTCGAAGACGAAGCACTGTCGATTCGAAATTTCGAATATTCGGGGTCGAAGCAAAGCGATCCGTCCCCGAATCGAATCAGCCCTGATTCGATTCGATACCGAACTATTCGCACATTCCTAATCCATCTGACCACACCAGTGGTGCGGTCTAGACCACGTTTGGTTTTTCAGTGTACAGATGCATACTTGATACTGGGCATTTATATGGTGACAAGTACACACCTACTTATGCATACTTGCCAAGTATGCACCTACAGATGCATACTTAACAGGTGATGCATCAGTAGATGTGTACTCAGCTAGGTATGCATCTGTAGGTGTGTACTTATAAGTATGCATCTGTAGATGCATACTGAGTACACACTTCAGTTTGTAGAGTACTACCGATCCACTTGATTTCCGGTTTGGCCAAGGCAGGTAAGGCAGGTACGCCAGGCGCGGATTGGAGGAACAGGCCGCGAGACATCGCGAAGCCTGTTACCTGTTACGACAAGACGCGGTCTGGCGTAAACCTACCTTGTTGTACTTCTGTCGGTTCAAAGGACGACAAGAAACTCCTCAAGCAGTCAGGAGATATACAACATAGTAACAAAGTATTAAGTAATACAGGAAGAGTGTAAACCCGTTACGTCAACGCCGAGTGACGAATAAAAATTAATCAATGAGCCAGAAACCAGTAGGAGCGTTCTATCGATTACATTTGTTCTTCCCTCGGCGACGAGCGAAAGCAGAACTACTAGAACTACAGCGAGGCCGAGAGAAAATGGCTCTGCGGAAGCGGCAGAACGGTGACGCTCATATTCAAGTAATTCGTAATCTGAAATAGGTCATTTTATCGAGTCCCTGCACCGGAAGTCACAGAACAAAAGTAAAGAAAGAACTGAAACCACTTCTGAGCAGCGCAGACATGAACTCCCAGTAGAGAGGGACGCCTGCGCATGCGCAGTAGCGACTTTGGTTCTTACTCTTTCGACTTCCGGCCTAGAATTTCGTGAACATAACCTATTTCTTTGATCTGTATGTAGTGTAGAACCTAGAACCTTCTCGAACATTCTCGAATCTTCTGGAACATTCTATAGGGTGTTGGAGTTGGTATTACTGGTAACAGTGTTTTGTCATAAGGCTGTGCCGATGTTCACTTGTCTGTAGACTGGAACTGTGTAAAGGCTGTGCTGCGTGAAGGGGGATAGAAAATACAGGTTAAGGTATGCACCATGTGCTGTTAAAAACTGTGTGATTATTCTACCCTTTTTCCTTTGGATACTACAAACATACCGAACTACATAGCAAGGAGGAATTATTAACAGGTTATGGGCCCAGATCATCGCTTGTGGTAAATATCAAATACAGGTGGTGACAGGCACATTATTTTCTGTTCCAGGTCAGATAGCACAGAGTTGCACGAGCTTTTGATGGATGAGACGAGCAATATTGTGAAGCTGAAGGATGCTTCCACAA
>NW_023144633.1:8020714-8179272 GCF_012932325.1 Thrips palmi
TTACAGTTTTATTACATTTTGCCATTAAAAAAATACCAAAACAAGTGATACAAGGGCCCCCCCTGCGATACATGAATCTTCACCTTCTCTCTTTGACCTCAACTTGCCTAGGAATGGTAAAACTCGGTCAAATTTAAATACATTTTGTAGAAATTAATGCTGCAAGGAAATGTTGCATAATTTGTCTTTTTTTAAAAGTAATTTTTGAAGAAAATAGCTGTGATACATGGGTCCCCATGGGTGATACATGGGACCCCAGGTATGGGGTCCGATGTATCAAATACATGAATTTAGTAGATTGCGCCCCTATCCAAAACCAGATGAGATACATGAACAAATTCAATTGGCCCTTTTGGAAGGAAGATTAACTCATGCTTCTGACCCAAAACATTTGATTTATGCCCATAACCAAAATTTTGACACTCAAAACAAAAAAAAAGTGATACCTGGGTCCCCACCTTCCCTTAGGAGACGGTGACAAGATTTCAAACGGCGGCAATTCAAACTGAACAGTGCACATTCGCTGATGAATCTAAGGCATCGCTGAAAGCGTTAGGCGAGCAAAGTTACAGTTGAATGTATCAAACTAGGGATGTAGCTCAGAGAGGACACATTTGACCAGTGCAGGGCAGGTAAGCATGTCAGGTCTCTTATGAATACACGTACCGCAAGGGTACTTCGAAGAAGAGCTGGACCGGAAGTTGAGAAGAAATCGAGAAAAACAAGGTGTGCGGAATGTGTAAGAATGATCATCTGCGTCGCCGTTCTGCCGCCTCAACAGAGTTATACTCTCATACAAGTCGGGCGTTTGTTCTTCTTGATTTCTTCTCAACTTCCGGTCCGGCTCTTCTCCGAAGTAAATGATGCGGACGTTCCAGGTTATTTTAACGAATCCGTGTACCGGAAGTCAAAGAATTAAAGTGAGATCAAGGGACAGGTATGGTATAGTTTTGGGACACGCTTTAACAATGGAACAGCTCACACGAAATTACTATGAAGGTTTTACTGCGCGCAAATGCACGAAATTGAACATGCAATTCGTAACGCACGAATTGGTGCGCGAAAACGCACGATTTTCTGCATGCTTGCGCACGAAATCGTGCATTGTTGCGCACAAATTCGTGCGTTACGAAGTGCATGCTTAATTTCGTGCATTGTTGTGCGCAGTAAAACTTACATAGTAATTTAGTGTGCTGAGTTTTTGATAAGCTTTGACATTAAGATCTCCAACCGTGCCAAATGTAATATTTTTTATCCTGAATATAACATTTAATATGCCTTGAACTTTATTTCGCTCAAGAGCCAGCTGTTCCAGCTTTACTCCGTGTCTCAAAATTACCCCTATTGACTTAAGACTGCGTGATTGGTAGCTCCTAGCGCTAGTGGCAGAACAGTGGCCACACCACACAACAGGGTACTTGGGTTAAGATTCAGTAAGAATCGGAAAAATCGACGTCTATAGACTAAATTACTATGTAGGTTTTTCTGCGAGCCAATGCACGAAATTAAACATGCACTTCGTAACGCACGAATTTCTGCGTGACAATGCACGATTTCGTGCGCAAGTATGCAGAAAATCGTGCATTGTCGTGCTGAAATTCGTGCGTTACGAAGTGCATGTTTAATTTTGTGCAATTGGCGCGCAGAAAACCTACCTAATAATTTGCTTCCTACCACACACCCAAGGGGCCTTTTTTGTATGCACATCTGATGGTGATTAAAATTTGTGTCATCCAGGTGGGGCAATGTGTCCAAAGAAAATACAGTTTATAGTTGGCGTCCGACTAAATATTTCGCCAGGCGGGAACTTAATAGTATCGCCTTCGGATGTGCTTAAAATTGCACAAGTCGTAGGCCATTAAAAAATGTTTCACGATATTTAGTGTGCAGGCACCATGTAATCTGAAAACAGTATGGTTCTTTTCAGGGCAGAATTCAAATGAATATTTCAGTCCCGGCCCACCACTCGCATGTGTTAGCGTTGATATTTTTTCAGCTATGAAGAACGAAAAGAATGCGTGCATAGACCTTTCCGCGCTAAGCAACTTGAGCAATATACCCGAATCTTTGTGCCGCCACACTATAAGACCCAACTCATTTGCAGCGAAACGGAAGCGCAGTGAACTCGGTAAGAAGGAAAGTTCGTTTTGTTTTTCGAGTTTCGGTAAATTTTATTCATTCACGCTCCATTCATTGTCCAGGTAATATGAATTTCAAAGTCTAAAAAAGCCCTGCGAACGCATACGTCTTGCGGTTGAACAAAGTTAGTTCGTGCACTGGCGTGTGCAAGACTTGCAAATGCTGGCTGAAGTAAGGAGTGGAACTCTACAAAGTATTACAATAATGGAAGCTATCAATTTTTTATCCTACATGAACCTAATTAATCAACCGCAAGTTTCCTGAACGACCCTTCGACCCCGTAGGCAGCAACTGTTGTGTTCGGTCTTCGCTGTTCGTCGCTCTTCATCCATGCCCTAGACTCGAACCATTCTCTGCAGCCGCATATCAAGTCCATTGTTGAATCTGAAAAAATAAAATAAATAAACCGTGCTATTACTTACTTGCACTGGTAAAACAAAGGCATAAAAATTACGCCCTTTAAGGCATAAATACTCTTTTACGCCCTTGCAAGGGCATAAATCGTTTTATGCCCTTGGGAAGGGCGTAAATGGTATAGGAATTTCAAGCAAAATTTTAATGCCCTTCCCAAAGGCATAACGATTTATGCCCTTGCAAGGGCGTAAATCGTTTACGCCCTTTAAGGGCATAATTTTTATGCCTTTGTTTCACCAGTGTGCCGATTCCTTCGCACTCTGGAAACTGAACCGTGTGTAGGGCACAATGCACCTGGAGCGTGCTTGCATGCACTCTCCATCGAGCGATGTGCCTGGAAGCACACTGCTTAGCTTGAGCCTGGGATGCACGCAGCATGTGACTGACTAAGACTGCATGCTGCTAGGCACATTATGCTTAGGGATATAATTCGTGCCATGCACACTATTCAGTAGGGAATTTTTCAGAAAACACTTATTTCTCACCGGACAATTCCTCCATTGAGATTGCACTAGTACCACCAAATGATTTTGGCAGATATTCTGGCGGGACCGCATCGTGAAGGGACTCCAAATTATCGTGTATAAAGATCTGAAAAATAGGACGATCAAATACATAATTATTTGCATAGACTTCTTGTTGATGTTACGTATTTTATTACAAATCCAAAATGGTCTTACCCTCTGAGCGAGCTTGTCTTTCAACATCGGAGTTATCATGTTCAAGCACGTTCTCAGTATACTAGGAGCAATTGCATTTACAACGTGGACTGCTTGGATTCTCGTTGGCATGGTATCCTGGAACAAAGAATGTGTGCACAATTCAATATAAAGAAAGAGATTTTCGCATGCCATTCCTTGCCATGCCTTTCCGTATGCAAAGCAGCGTTGGAAGTTTATTCCATCGTCTGGCCCGGCCCACGGCCTGTTACCTGCAAACAGCTTAGGAATTTCCGCACTTTTCCTATGGAGGCGAGAAAGTTGGTAACCCAGTCGACGCTCAGAGACTCAACGTCTATGACGTAGACAAGTCCTCGGGCCTTCCTATCCACTGCTAGCGTCAGCTCAAATAGCATCACTCCTATTTGGTAGCGTTTGCCGAAGTCAAAGTGAGACCAGTCCCGGTCGCAGGAAGGGATAAGTTTCTCCACGAACAGAATGTTGCCTCCAGGGAGTATCTTGGGTATAATTCCTAGGTGCCTGTCAGAAAATTAATACGTTAGTCGGAGAAGACAGAAATACACTGGTAGAAAAAAGTACGGGACGTGTCTGGTCAATTTTCTACCTGGACCGTCCGTATACATAGAGTCCATAAGCATTTAGAGTGAATACGTACAATGCGATATCCATATTGCACTTGATTCGCTCCATACGTCATTTTTTGTTAACCTCTGCCCGTGAAACTTCTACTATTCAAATTCAGCCCGAGTTGCAAGCGGCAAGCGGGTTGCCTACCTGCCTCTTACACATGCACCAAGCCAAGGCAAGAACACTCTCATCCTTCAATCGACATTTTATCAATATTCATAGACATGTGTGCGTAATAGAATTTCGTTAAGATGCTTTAGCAGTTTTGCTAAGACTAAATCTATAATTTTGGTTCTAAAACAAACGAAAATGTTAATACGCTTATTAACGCGCACAAACGTCTAACGTTTTCTACCAACATAATCAGCACGAGTCTGAGAGTGCAAAAGTGCTGTAAATTCGGACAGAGACGGGCCAATAAGTTGAAATTTTGCGATTGGGCAAGGTTTGAGCTGTAGATACTTGCTTAAAAATTTCTGAAGCATATCTGGCTGTTACGCCTGTCCTAGAGTTACAATCGTTGTAGAAATGTGGGACTTATGGGCGTGGGGAACACACTCAGATTTGTACTGAGTTTTTGTTTAAGGGGGGACCCTGGTGAAACTTTCAAGTAGGCTTCTAAATAATCCCAGGAAGTTAAAACTTTGCTTAATTATTAGGTTCATTATGGTGAGTTCCCTAAACAAAATTCAATCCAAAATGTTGAACGGTCTCTGAGAAAGGTGGCTTTTTAGTGTTTTTTGGAGCGTTGGGGAAAAATCTTCCTGCGTCTTTCATTGGGACGGAAAGTCTTGAAAATTTTTTTGGGTTATCCTAAAGATGTATAGAAGAGATTTTAATGACGGAATTTTCAAATTCAACTTCTGTCCTGAGATATGAGTTTTCATATTTTAACATTTAAAAAAAAGGGATTTTTTTCCCTTTTTTCAAACTTTTAGGTGTGTTTAAAAAAAAAGTAGGGCTGATATCAAGATTCCGTCACTAAAATTTGTCGACAAGTCATCAATGAATACAGTCAATGCAAGACGACTCATGTAGGTGTCAACCAGGAACGCAGGAAGTCTTTCTACGACAAAATTTTTTGTCGACTGAGCAAAGCTGTGAAGTTGAGCGTAGAAGCCAACGTCATCTGATCTCAATGTTATTTCCTTCCAAATGATAAAGAAACTACCCACTTAGCTTGAAGGTGTTCAACCTGTTGAATCTGAAACCTTCTATGCACATTTTTATCTATGAACTTTGAAAATACTATTTATTGGAATTTTGGCGATTTTTTCACCAGGGTCCCCCCTTAATAACGCATTGACGTTTGTGCGCATTAATAGGCGCACTAACATTTTTGTTTGTTTTACAAACATTATTATAAATTTCGTCTTATTCTTAACAAAACTCTATTGCGCACCAACGTCAATGAATATTGATAAAATATGTCGATTGAAGGATGAGAGTGAAGTCATGCCAAGAAACGACACGAAAAAGAAGTCTCATCGGAAATAGACATGACTTCTGAGTCAACACGCTGATTTTGGCGTGGCACTTTATTCATGCCCTTGAAGTGATACATTTTCAGTGCGTGAGTCTCAGTCTAAGATATTTTGCTCGGCAAAATTTGTCGATCGATGACTTACATGAATCGTCCCACGTAGCGTAGTTGTTCTTCTTCTGATTGTGGTAAGACAAACCAGTCCTCAAGGAGATTGCGGGTTTTGAAGTAGTTATCCAAACGGAGCTTGGCTTTCTCCATTGAATTTTTTGAGCCCACCATAAACTTCTCGAGCCACTTGTGATGTTCACCTTTACAAAAAAAGGAAGGCACATGATAATTTGATGCACTTGTATCACTTTGATGCGCTGCAAGGGTTGTCACAGAGAAACATTTCTAATTGTAGCTTCGCTTGTTTTTAAGTTGCTTTCTCAAATTTTGCCTTTTTTCGGTTGCACATACTCGCGTAAAATCCTGCACACACCAGCCCACTCTACAAAAAATGTCCGGCACGCCTTAATGTGGCATACGAACTTTTGTGGTTTAAAATTTTTCCTGTCTTCTTCCTCTTTGCGACTGTCTGAATATGTGTGTGTGTGAGGTGAATCCTCCAAGAAACGACCGAAAGAAGTCTCCGGAGATGTTCTGACAATTGGCTGATCTTGGCGTGGCACATTCACCCTTGGTAAGGTGTTTTTAGCAGAAAGAAGTCAGTTAAATAATTTCTCGGCGAAAATTGATATTTTTGAGCTCGGCGTCTGCGCCCTGACTGAAAATCGCGAGCCGGTTGAAAACGACCCAAGCAATCGAGCATTGGAGACTGAAGAACCCTTCTGAGCCATTGAGCCCCCTTAGACCCGTGGACAATTGAATGTGAGTTTGGGGCTTGGCGCCAAAGGGGCTAGGTCGGGCCAATACGCTCATGGGGTTGGGTACCAAGCGATGTCAACATCTCAACCTGTCGACAAGGTCGGGGCTAACACCTAGGGCGGTGTTCATTCCTGTTTGCAATTTGTCGATCGATGACTTCTGAATCGCCCCACGGCGTGTTGTTCTTCTTCGAGGGGTAACAAACCAGTCCTCAAGTTGCGGTTTTGAAGTAGCCAAACGGAGCTTGGCTTTCTCAGATTTTTGGCCACAACTTCTCAGCCATTTGTGATGTCACAAAAAAACAAGGCACAGATCAAGATGCAGTATCACTTTGATAAGGTTGTCACAGAGAAAATTTTGTAGCTTCTTTTTAACGGCTTTCTCAATTCTTTTGGTTGCATACTGCTACCTCCCAAAGCCTAATACGCGTAAATTACATTCTGGGGTCCAATGCGCCAAAATCGTAATTAGCGCTTGATTGTGCCATACTAGGTCATATTTTTAATGCTTTTGTTTTGAGCATTGTTCAAGGGTCAACTTACATGTGAGAGTTGGGAGATGTGGTTGGGCATTGCACCACTCTCTTAGTGTCACTGCATCTCTCGACAGAGACTCGGGCGTGGCTCCGATCTCGTTCAGTAGGTCCTTATAATCCTCGGGGGTCATCTCCCCGTCGAAAGGCACAACCACGTCAATTTGTACTGCGTTCGGCATCTTCACCTCTGCTTCTGATACAAAAAGACAAAAAAGAGTTAGCAGTGTCATAACAGAAAAAGGCTGCAATGTGACTCGGCAACTGTGGGAATAAAAATGTCTGAAAAGTTTCCGGGAAGATAAAAACAGTAAATTTTTTTTGTTTATTTTCATGGCCATAAAACTATTCGAAAGGTATCCTGAAAGTTCGCAAAAAGCCCACCCTGTCTCTTGTATTTAGGCCAGACGCATCTCTACATTATAAAGACGCTTCTCCGTGCACTCATTGAAAAAAAATTCCCGAAAGAATATTTGTTAAGTCTTCGAAAATTCTTTGAGACCAGGCGCGGTTTCAAACAGAGAGCGACGAGGCGATATAACCCCCTCCCCCCAATCAGATTCCATAAAAGCCCGACAAAAACCCGTGCTCCTGTAGAGAGGAAAAATTTGTAAGTTACAATCGCCCTCCCTGTCGGAGGCCCTCAAACCGCGCCTGTTGGCCAGCACGTAGCTGTCGAAGGCTCTTCGTAACTTTTTAACAAAACCTTTGGTATATAAATTTTCCTTGCGGAAATTTCGCTAAGTGGATTCCTTATGTATTTCTTATTGTGTCGTCAATTTAGGCGGTGTCTCACCGCATCCCAGTTTTTGTTTGGACAGCGTCTCTGCTCCACGGCGCTCGCAACTAGTTTGGTCAAGGTCAGATCAGCTGAGCCGCTCGCCTGGTTTTGGGGGCCCGCACAAGCACCGCCGCGCGGCTTGGGAAGCGGAGTCCCGTGCCACGCCCCCAGTCGCGTCGTTTCGCCCGGAGTTCCGCGTTCACACCAAATGTTTAGGTAAAATTTTGTACGTGCAACTTGCACGATTTTGCGCATACACTGCGAGAAAATAATACGGGAAAAGTACGGAACGTGTCTGGTCAATAATTTGCCTGGACCGTCCGTATCTGTCCTACTACGGAACTTCCGTACCTTTTTTCCGTACCCGATTACATGAGTTCTTATGGGACAAGTACGGACGTGCCGTACTTTATTCCGTACTTCCGTATCATTTTCCTCTGTACATTTTCCGTACAAAACTACGGTATGTTTTACAGTGTACGTGGAATTTGCATGATATCATGCGTTAAAGATGCATAAATTTATGCATGTTCACGCACAATTTTATGCACGACGGTGCACAACGAGGGGGTATGCGCTCTCTGAACCTGTGTACCGACTATTACGCTATTACGCTCCATTACGCCACAAATTAATCGGAATCTAGCTAAAAACGGCCTAAAACACACCAAAATTGATAAAATTTTGTCAATTTCGGCTATTACGCGACTATTACGCGTATTATTACGCGTGCTATTACAGATAGAGTGAACCGACTATTACGCGAGTGCATACCCCCTCGGTGCACAAGTTTAGGATCGCTTGCATGCACAATTTAAAGTGGGACAAAATGCTCCATGCACTAATGGTTTTGTACTACTTAAGTGTAACAACATTTTTATCTTGGGTCATAACTCCAATAAAAATAGAAGCTTCTATTTTGATATGCTCAGGCTGGCCTAACAAACACTCAAAAGTTTCCCGTTTCATTGCAAGTCCCGAAAATCGGGACCTTGCTTGTCGTCGCCCAATACCACTCAGCTCGAGGAAGGCAGGGGGGAGGGTGGGGAGAGAGAGAGAGAGAGAGAGAGAGAGAGAGAGAGAGGAGCGAAGAAGAGAAAGAGTGGGCTGCGGCTGCGGCGTCTCGGTCTAGGGTCAGTTGGGTTAAGTATAGGACAAGGGGTCAAAATGGGACAGCTGATTCTTAGTGAAGATTTGACATTTTTGAACGCATGACATACCAAATGTTATGTTTTCATTGTGAAAATAACATTTGCTACGGCACAAGCTCCAAAATCTCCATTTTTGACTCAGAATCAGCTGTCCCATAATTACCCCAGCTGACCCCACCGCGCGGCACAATGCTCGCGTCAGTAAGTTGTCGATTAAGACGTTATTTGTACCGACAAATTATTTGCTGACGATATCAATGCACCAAAACGTCAATACGTTTCTTATGAATCAAACGGGTCTGAGAGAGGGTATGTAAATTTAAATGCGACGTATCAGTAGTGCAAATGAACTTTTTGTACTATTTTTCTACTTGAAAAATGAACATACTACACTTTTGTGCTAAAATGCGCAAAAAATCGGACACTCAAAAATTCCTCTGCAAATCCGGTGGCAAGTTGGTGTGCCACAAAAATTGGCAAGCCAGTCCCCAAAATACTGCAATTTTGGCATTTGGCCGGCGAGCCAAATACGGGCAAGGTAACGGGGATTTCAGATGAAGGCTTGCCAAATTTTGGCATTATAAACGGCTTGCCAATTTTGTGGCAAGTAAACTTGCTACCGGACCTACAGTGTCGTACGGATAGTTATCCGTGCAAAAAAACTGTAGCACTTCGTGCAAAACTTGCTGAACAACATTTTGTGCGCAGGTACCCGTTGAACAAGCTGCGTCCTACGCTTCTAGGTAGGCGTAGGACACAGTGTAGTCCGGAGTGGCCGACACTTGCAACACGATAGGTTCACACTTACAAGTGTAGGACATAACAGTCTACGCCTGCAAATGTGTACTTAAGAGTGTACAGCAGCTCTGAGTGTACGGACACTAGTTACCTTTGGTATTGGTAGATGCTTACTCTGCAGGGCCTGGAAGGACTGTTGTCCTCGTACCGAAGGACCCAGGCCGTCGGTTAGAGCTCGGTCAGACTAGCACTAGATGTGAATCCTCCGACAGTGAGACAGACAATGCGACTTTGTGTTGGTGGACTGAGACACTGGCCTGTAGATCTCTCCCCCCCCCCCTCCTTTCCCCCTTTCTTCCCGCTCCGCTCCCGTCTTCCCAGCGGCAGTTGTAGTGGAACCGGTTTCGCTGCTCATGCGGCGCATGCGGTACAGTCCCCACCGCTAGACGAAACTCAGTATTTTCCACTAGCAATTAGGAAAGGAGTGGGACTTTACATTACCTTTCAGGTTTAGCATTTTATGTTCAAACTGTTTGCGCCGAAAGGCAAAACAAAGTCCCGAGCACGTCCCGGTGGTCCCTGCCGGACGTCCATAGGACTACACTGTAAATGTCTTACAATGAAATTTGACCTATGTTATTCGTATGTTACAGTGAATTCGGCGCAAGCATAATACGAAGCAATATTCCTTCGTAATACGAAGAAAAACCACCCTTTTATGCTTGCGCCATTTCCTTCGTATGATGGGAAATTTCTTCGTAAGACATTTAGAGTGTATGTTTTGTTGACATGATTGACGGAGTGTAGGCAGTAGTAAATTAGGAAGTGTTTATTTTGACGCCGGCGCCCCGATCCCCAAAAGAACCCTACATGCCCTTCTTGCTGTATCCGTTGCCGAAATCCTCCTCAACCCCATGTAAACCATGATGCATCATGCATCTGCAGCAGCGCCCCCGGCCGAGGCTCGGATCGGATTTGCACTCTCAACATCTTATGATCGTTTTTATACGTATTACAATGGTTTTTCATCGTAAGGTATGCATAAATTTGCACATACGTAATATGCATATATTTCAGCGTAAGGTATGCATGATTTCATCGTATTACGCATGGTTTCTACATAAGGTATGCATGATTTCATCGTATTACGCATGAATTTCATTGTAGTACGTATGTTCTCATTTCAACGTAAGTTATGATGACCCTTTCATCATAAGAATCTGAGGGTGTGCTGCCACCGGGCAGCTGGGGTCGCCCAAGGAGGCTGCATACCAAATTTGGTGAAGATCGGATCACGCTAAGTCCTTGGACGGACGGCCGCACAGCACACCATGCATCATATTACATATACAATTTTATAGGTGGTGAGGCATGATTTGAAACCTGCGTAACGTCATGCGTAAAATTACACCGGTAAAACTGAAGCGTGTATGCTTGATTCAAGCATACAACTACGCTTGAAGACTTTACGCTTGACGTCAAGCGTAGAGAAGAAATTCTCCCATGCATTTAGGTAGGCGGGAGAGGGGCAAAATGGAAAACTATGCTTGAGGCCGAGCGTAGTTCTACTACGCTTGAAGAAAGGCGTAAAACTACGCTTGAGCTCTATCAGTGTAGGCTCAAATGTGCACAATGTATGCATTTTTACGCGTAATATTGTGCAAATTTCACGCGTGCGCAAAACTGTCCAAGTGATACGTACAAAATTCTACATAATATTAAGTGTGCAGTTTTCCGCGATTCTGTACCAAAGAACGGAATCTTAAGTAGTGGAGCGGAAGGCTGGTGGGCAGAGGACGGCACGACGCACACATCATTGTGTGGTCTAGCCCGTAATGGTAATGGTATGGTCAATCAGCCTAGGAGGTAGGCAGCCACGCGGGTCTGCCTGCTGGGCGGGCTGGCCTATCCGGCACTTCGCAGGCGCTCGGCCGCAGAGTATTCACATTCACATCCGTCTTAGCCGTATTAATAGTTCTCGTTAGTAAGGTTGATTTCTGTGTAGAAATAACTTGTCTTTTTTAGTTGGTGGCAATTTCGAAAAAAAAAATTAACTGCGATACGAGAAATGCTTCTTTGATAAAAGCCAGACATCGCTTTGCGAACTTGCGAAAAACAAAAGGCAGGACCAACTTTCTGACATCAAAACTAAGACGCGAGGAAACTTACACGTAAAACATAGTGTTCGGGTTTCCCAGGTGCACCCTGGGAAAACAGGTCATTTTTCCAGGGTAGGCCTGGAAAACCCGGACACTGTTTTTGACGTCGCAATTTGTTTTTAACTTTCTGGACTACAGTTGGCCCAAAATTTTTACATTTTGGCTCAGATAGTTAAAAGTAAGTTTTAACTTTTAAAAAAACTTAGTTTGGGATGACGTTTTTATGGAAAATTCATTTAGTAAAGTCGTATTGAGAAGTATTGCTTCGTATTATGCTTGCACTGAATTCACAGTAGCTCAAATTTAATCGAGGCTTTCAGTGTAACTAAAGCAAAGAGGACTTAAATTTTCTGGAACTTGGAGAAATTGAAATGTTACAGTTTATTCTACACTTTTTTTTTCACGGGTCGAAAACGGAACGAAAAACTGTTTTGTTAGTAGGCGCTGGCTGTCCTACAGCTTGGGGACCGTGTCCCCGAAGACTCGCACGCACGCCACGTTCTCCTTGGTGTTGGTGCGGAGCATTCGCAGTGTGATGCGCCACTTGCCGTAGAAGAAGACGGGCATGCCCTTGATGTCGAAGTCAGTCGTGACGTTGCGTATGACGTAAGTGCCCTGCGCAAAGCACTGCTAGAAAAAACCACAACAAAAGTACACAAACTTTTGGCAAATTTTCTTTATCAGGAATTTATTGTACTTTCAAAGTACAACAATTGTTGTGCAAAGTACAATGGAACCGGCGTAAGGTGTGCTGTGCAGTCCAGGCCTTGTTGTGGTTTGTACAATTCTCGTTGTACTTTCTACAATCCCTGGTGTACTTTTATTGTACAGTTTTTGCTGTACATTTGTTGTACCATTTACAATTTTTCTTGCAGTGAGGCGAGGCATTAATGTGCTGATTTCAAACGATGCAATTGTGTCGAAATCGTTACATATCGCTAACCACACCCGAGTTAGGTACTAACGTAGTAAGAGAGACTCAGTTGAAGCGACCCGCTCGAGAAAGGCTCAGTTAGGAACTCTCGTGTACATTTTGTCAGAATGTCGGAAACATGTCGTAAATCCTGATCAAATTCGCGCATCTCTGACAGGCGCGAATACAGGGGCGATGGGTTTTTTCCTCCCCGCCCCCTAGCCCCTAGCCTTTAGATAGCCGCCTAAAGGGTACGCAAAAAGTGCTACCCCCCCCCCTATAGGTCGCCTCTGGATCCGCCACTGATCTCTGAAAGCGAAGATTCTGAAAACTTATGCTGATATTGATGACCCGAGTTCCACATAATGCTAGAAAAAAGTTTTCAGCTTTCAGAGGTGCGACCAGAATTTCTGACAAGTTTCTGCCATTCTGACAAAATTGACACGAGTGAATCCAGCAGCAACTGGCTGAACGGACCGCTAAAACTGAGTCTCTTCTCAGCACAGTGGGTCTGGCACTGCCGCGCGCCCAGCAAACGACTCCATTACGAGTCAAAAGGTCACACTTAGCGCCACTTGATCGGTAAGACGAAAAAATTTGACAAGTTTCGATCCGACATGGAAGTCTCGCCAAAAGGGACAAAAATTAAGTCCCCAATAAAGCAGTACTTTTCACTTATTTTCCTTATTTTCCTCGTAATTTCATCTAGCCCCAAATAGGCACTTCAAAATTACTTACCGGTGGGAAGGGGCAGAAGGCGTTCGGGTCATCGTAAATACCAACCATGATCTTGCGCCACAGAATTGGCAGTAAGTTCCTGAAGGAAGTGCAGAACTTAGGGAAGCTGGCTACGTAGGCGTTGTCCTTCCATCCCCCCCTCGCACTCCATGATGCGGCGTTCACGTCCAACTGGTTTTCAACTTGACATTCGTTAAGGGGCAATGTACTGAATCAATCGAAAGCTGACCCATGCGACTGCCTCAAGCCGTGGTGTACTAGCTTTCTATGTGTTTCTCTGCCTCATTGGTGTTCAAGGCGGCTCTGGCAGTGCGCAGCCCTCTTTAAAACTGCAGATCTTCAAGAAACCTACCTGATTACTTAATATTGTCTTTACCATACCTAATTTTACAAAGGAAATCAGTCATACTTTAAAAATACTACGTATTTTCCTGGCTAAAAAAACGAATACGCAATTACTCTATGAAAAGTCAGTTATGTGCTGCACACTAAATTACTAGGTAGTTTTTTGTGCATAAGCTGTGCATTCGTGCCTAGCTATGCACAAAAAACTACACAGAAGTTTGGTGTGTGAGGGTGTTGTCTCAAACGAGTCGGTCGTCTTACCGTGTGAGAGTCGTCGAACGTGAAGGCGTACGTCAAATTCGCCGTGTAGTACCACAAGTTCACGTTCTTACGATCGCGAACGCCGTGAGTGTAAAAGACGACGGGGACTGCGGGCAGGAGCTCGGGAGGACATTGCTCAATGTGACCCGGAATGATTCGAAAGGGGCCCTAGGCGGAATGGAAGAAACAAGGGCTGCAAGCGCACTGTAAACACAAAGACTCTGAGCAAAGCACTTCAAGTGCTGTATCTGGTAAAAATTACACCTTTTATTTTTAAAGTCGTCGGGGTGTGGACCTTCGGCAATTCGAATTTCAAATCCGACATCGAGTTCCTAAATTCGAATTTGACGTTGCTTCACATGTTTTCGAGTGTGCTGATGGTGAAAATGACATCTACTTTGACGACGGACCAGTACACACGAAATGTATTTGTACGATTCATATACTTTTGAGCGTGGTTTTCATACAATTTTAAACATGCAAACATGCGTACAAATTTGCACGAGAAGCACAAACGCGAAAAACTGTGTGAGACCACGTGCAAAAATTGTACACAGGAATTAAGTGTGTGACCCCGACCGAGTATCGGATGTAATTGGGGTGTAGTTCAGATATATTTCGCGAATGTTTGAAGTCTACGGGAAGGCACAAAGCTGACGATATATATCGCCGTTTTGCCTGTCACTACAGTGTATTTTGAACACACACACAGACACACCCGAAAAAAAATCCAAATTTTTAAACTGTCTCTTAAGAGACAGTTAACAAACGAGTTTTGTCTTACGCTCCTAAGATCCTCTTGTTAGGCTTGCGAGTATCGCACTGCAGGAAATAACCACAACAAAAGTACACAAAGTTCTGGCAAATTTTTTATCAGGAATTTAGTGTACCTTTCAAGTACAACAATTGTTGTACAAAGTACAATGGAACCGGCATGACGAGTGCTGTGCCGTCCGAGGCTCGTATGGTTTGTACAATTCTCGTTGTACTTTCTACAATCCCTGTTGTACTTTCATTGTACAGTTTTTGTTGTACTTTTGTTGTACTATCTACACTTTTTCTTGCAGTGCGTATAAATTGTGACAGATTGCTACCCACGCACTGCGGTCGTTCCTTACTGCCTGCGTGTTGATCCTACTCCCAGATCGGCACAGCTTCAAGGACAGAGTGGACATCGTGAACAACACTAAAAAGAAACGTGGACCGACGCGCAGACCTGCAAATGCCGACAGTTATTGTAAACTACTTGAACAGAGACTTGACCAAAAGAATCGCTTTCCTACCTGGAACATCGTACAACAAAACGCAAAATATTTTATGTCATGGGACACAACTCAAAACCTTCCTTGCTGGTTCATCTTTAATTTTTTTTTTTTCAAAAATCAAATTGCCGCGTCCTCTCAGAAAAAAATTCCTAATTTTCACATGTCTTTGGGTTGAGGAGAACCCCGAACCAAAGTTCGGTTTGATTTGGACAACCTTTGTCGAAAACTCTGCTTTTCCCACATAGACAGCGTCTAATACTTCATATCGTTTTCAATATTTGCGAAAGTCTGTGTAGCTCTGAGTTGATAATTTCGCTGCAATTTCGATAAGGAAACTTCAGTATGTTATGTTTTTCAAGGCAGTCAAAAAATCTAAGGACAGTATTCGATGAGCCTGCGTTTGTTGGTGCTTTTCGGCCCTGAAGGCGTTAAAATCAAGATGCCTTGACGTTTACTCCGGTGAGTAATCGCTTGTACGTAGACGACCGGGGATGGTCACTTTTACACGTCCCTGACGTAACATTGCCTCTAAATCGCTTTAATTATCTCTACTAATCTTTCGGTCTACCAAACAGACGATGAACGGACTACCCAAACCTTAGATTTATATTGAAACTGCTGAATACTGCTGCCCTGGACTGTGGGCAAATGGATTCTAACGCCCCTCTTCACTCCCGTGATCGCAGGAAATCGTGAAATCCGAACAGAAACAAACATTCAAAGGGGGTTTCTTGGACTCAATTATGTCCAGTTTACGTCGTTTCTGTAGTGAATACGCGTTCCAAGGGATTCACGAGCGAATTAAGGGAAAGTGCCGCACGTGCCACGCTCGGCGCGGCGAAACCTTGTATCAGGCCCAGGAGTTGCTACCCGCTATGTCCTTGGCTTTGCCACACGCAACAACTTAGTTTTTCACTACACTCTCAGCACGTAATTGACTCTTTGCTCATTTTGTCAGTACTTATGCAAGTAATTTGTGCAACCATAATACGTACTTTTCCTTTTTTAAAGAACTACTTAGGAAATATTAAATAATGTACTGAGAATTTTGTTTTGAACATAATTTTACAAAGGAAATTAGTCATACTTACTTAGAAAATACTAAGCATTATTGCTGTTTACACAAATATGTAATTAATGAGGAAAAAGTCAGTAACGCGCTGAGAGTGTACAATCAGGACAAATGGTTCGACCGGAAACCACTTATAAAACTGGAACTTTTAAAAATTGAGGATTCGACTTTGCTCAAGCGAAAAACAGACTGCAAAGCACTATGAAACAAATTTGAACATAAAAAGATAACGACAGGAGCGTTAAGACAGCTTAGCAGTTAACGAAAACATGTCCGACATTTCTATGCGTTACAGACGTTATACGTGAGTAAAACATGCGTTACATGGGCAGGTAGGGTTCCATAAACACAGCACTTTCAGCATGATGCAAATTTCTTCGAACTTTTCTGTGATGATCTTCGCCATAACGTGTAATTAGCTGCTGTATCGAAGAACTTCACAATTTTCATAGTAAAAGTCTGTGGTTTATATGTCCCGATTTTTGTGGCAGAAATGTGCAACGACCATTGCGGCATTAATAGAAACCAAAAATCACTGCCCCTGAAAAGCAATGATTCTTGCACACTAAATGTTATGTACAATTTTGTGCGAGATATCACAGTTTTTTGTGCACACGAAATTTTCGTACAATTTTCGTACGAAAAACTGCACATGTTTCGCTATTTCTGAACAAAATTGTACAAAATGTTGTACAAATTTGTACGAAAAGTTCGTGTGCACAAAACGCTGTGATGTCTCGTACAAAATTTGTACCAAAACATTTAGTGTGTGGGAATCACACTTTGGTTATAATTGTGACGAAAGTGTATCAAGAAAGTGTCAAATTTTGACAGACTCTCTGAACTTGAAATGTTGAGGTTCAATGGCCTTTGATTTTAATTTTCGTGACAGAATTCCACCAGGGAGGCGGTAGCAGACTTTCGAAAAATAGTCAAAACGAACCCATTGACACGAAGGCTCGCTGAAGGCAGCGCCGCTGGCCAAGGTATATCCTGAACAGAAGTGGCAAGCCCTGTGAGAACTCACGCACATGGTGTTGCCCACACGGAAAGAGAGTCCGTGACCATGTCATATGATGTTAATGGCGTAGGACCTCACAAGCAGAAAAAAAAATTGTGTAACAGCTTTAACGGTAGCGTCCCAGCAGTCATAGTGGGGGAAGCGGCAATGAAGGGAAGGGGACTGAGCAGCTCGTAGCACGTGGCACAGAGGTGCCAAGCCTACTGCGTAACTTCCGTATTTATTTTCTATTCCCGTTTGCAGTTTGTATGGATCACATGCCGTGAAAGCGGGAAATATGGACCACCCCTCTGAACTGCAAAAACTTCTTTTGTTGTGATTTTTAAGTTAATTTGCCGTAAAATGTGATACATATTGCTATTTATGTATTCTAGCAAACTTTTTTTAATTAAAAATGCTTTTAAACAAAAAAATGTTTTTTTAAATACATATTTCCTTCCTGCCGCCAATCCTTCCTTTTTTGGGGGCCACTGGCCAAATTTCCCGACGGGGCCAAATGACACCAGTTCGGCCCTGCATTAGTAAGTGTGTACTTAGTGGACAGTTAGGTTTGTAGTGTTGGTCAACCATTGCACCGTAGAGTGCGACTGACAACTTGGTGCTAAGTTAGCACCTCTAGGAGTGGTCTCTTTTAGCACTGCGACAGTGTGAAGCTCGCACCACTGGCAGCCTGCAACTTTTAAGTGGGCATTTAAGGGGCGAGAAACGTCATTTTCCGTCAAAAAATCAGATTTTCGTTAGTGAGTTTCTTGAATTCTTTGTGTCGAGCCCTTGAATTGGGTTGCTGGCGAAATTCAAAACCGTTTGGCCACAGGATGAATTTTGTAATTTATTTTCCACGCGATAGGTTAGACCGTTCAAACTTTGAAGCCATTTCGCTTAATGGCAATATTTTGGGTCTTGCGCGCACGATTTAAGCCAGACCGTTGATTATTTAGGCTTCATAATTTTTCCAATGTTTCATCTCCATAAGGCCGTTACTGTGAACTGGGATATCTTCAGTAGGACAAGCGGAAGTGGCCGAAAACAATTATTGAAATGTTTAAATTTCAAAACTTTTTTTGGGACACCTAAAAATGTAAGTTTCAGGCACTTAGGTACCACCTATTTCAATTATCCTAGTTCAATCTACAGTGCCAGGAGTCCTTTTGAAGGAGAAACAAAGACATCTATGATACGATGCTGCATTCTCTAAAAATCATGCGCGCGGTGAATTTTTGGCGTATTTTCGAGGTTTAGCAGAAAAATTACAGATCCTAGGTTATAAAGCCTAGAGTCAAACATTTTTTTTTTTCAAAATGAACCTCAGAGAACCAGCTTTTTATTGGAAAACCCCACTAACCTTCAAATTTATTGAAAAGAGTTTTCATGAAAGCCTGAAATTTGCTAAAATAACGGTGTCAAAGACGAATCTTCCCCCCTAAGATGGCTAAAAGCCGTGCTTCGCCCTTGTAAGTAGGCATAAAGTGCTACTCTACAAATCCAAAAGTGTACATTGTATGCTCTCCCTGGAGCATGCCTGCAAGCACGCTCTAGCTAGCGCATGCCTGCCAAGCATGCACTTACTAGTGCATACATGCCAAGTACACGCTTACTGAAGCATGCGTCTGGTGCATAAGGGATAGGGAGTGGTCTGCATCAGGAAGCGTGTACATGGCATGTATGCACTAGTAAGTGCATGCTTGGCAGGCATGCGCTAGGAAGAGCGTGCTTGTAGGCATGCTCCAGGTAGAGCGTACAATGCATGCTTTTGGATTTGTAGAGTACTTTGCCTCTCCCTAAGGTCGCCTCCGGATCCGCCACTGTATTCAAGGGTGTGCCCCTTCGGACAGCAGGGACAATGGCGCAATGAATGTTGGGAATGTTGGATTCAAAGGGCAAGGCGTTTATTCGTTGCATTCCCTCACGCCGGCGGCACGGACTGCTTCTTAGTGCCCCTTCTTCTTGGGCTTCTTCTGGCTGGTGCTGGCTGCTCCGCCGGAGCTGGGCTGGCCGCGCCGACCGTTGGGCGAGGGATCCCTGGCTGCCTCTCCCGTGGACCAAGTGCCAGTGGTCCTTTGGCCCGACTTCGGGTCGTGGGTGAAGTGGATCTCCATGCCGCTGTCCTTGACGGTCTTCCGCTCGGTGGGGCTGTTGGGTCTCTTGAACCATCCGTTGCCGGAGCGCTTCACCAAGAGGTGGGGCTGCTCCTCCTCGGCGTGGACCAGCACGGCCTGCGGAGCAAAACCGTCATCCACTTCACTGTTGTTCAACGAACGTGAACAGGAGGATTAAGGGGGCTCATACAAGTTAAAAGCACTTTTTTTAAAAAAATTTTGATGTAGACGGATTAAGATTTTACAATTTCTGTCTTAAAATCCTTTTAGATAATTGAGTAAGCTTCATTTTGGCTTAAGGGAAAGTGACTTCGGACATTTTTTGGAGATTTAGTCGAAACGTTTAAAATTTGGCTTCTCGTAAGATTTTTGTTCGCATACTTGCTCAGATCTGTGGGGGAAAAATCAGGGAGACTCATCCCCAGTAGTGTCATAGAATTGACTACAATGGGCTTTATATCTGCAATAGTTTTCAAAAAAAAAAATAAAAACAATTTTTTGTTGAAAAATTTGTTTAAAAAATTGTTAAAAAAATTGTTTTTATTTTTTTTCTTGAAAACTATTGCAGATATAAAGCCCATTGTAGTCAATTCTATGACACTACTGGGGATGAGTCTCCCTGATTTTTCCCCCACAGATCTGAGCAAGTATGCGAACAAAATCTTACGAGAAGCCAAATTTTAAACGTTTCGACTAAATCTCCAAAAAATGTCCGAAGTCACTTTCCCTTAAGCCAAAATGAAGCTTACTCAATTATCTAAAAGGATTTTAAGACAGAAATTGTAAAATCTTAATCCGTCTACATCAAAATTTTTTTTTAAAAAAGTGCTTTTAACTTGTATGAGCCCCCTTAAGAAAACTCGAGAACGAAACGTTCTTTGTTGTTGTTTTTAGGCACGAAGTAGCCTTATAGTATACCCAGGATTCAGCCGGCCCGAGATTTAATTTGTGTGGCCCTTTATGCATTTCGGAAATTTTCTATACGATTGTAATGAGACTTTGCAGACTTGTAGAACTTTATACGCTGATTCTCATGCTGAAGTCTGGTTAAAAAGTTAACGGCCAATTTTGAGAAATTTGCTGTCAAAATCGCCGTTTCCATGGCAAAACTCGACTCGTCAAAGGAAAAAAAAGAGAGTGGGGGGGAGTCCGAGCCGGGGCGGACCAATAGCCGAGCTTCTTTTTGGGTCTGTACAGCTTACTTCAAAAGCTGAAATAGCACGTTCGAAATGAAAAATTTCTTTGACTGCAGGTAGACAAGATACAACAATAGAATTGGTGTCGGTTCGAACGCAGTTTTTCGGGTAGAACTATCCAATAATACTTCTTGATCGGAGTGTTTTTGGACATGCGCAGTAGGTTTGCAACCTGTTGGACAGTTTAACCAACTGTAGCATTTGAAAATCTGTATTAATTTTGCTCTCTTTTTTGTTTTTCTTTGTTTCCTGCTTATGAAAATTCATATAAAACAAATTTTCAATTTTTATGTGATGACTTTGTAAAAAAAATTTAACAGAAAAATAGCAAAACAAAAGTTTTTTTTTGCTGGGGTGACCCTAAGAACCGCCCGGTGGCAGCAAATCCGATCCGAGCCCCGGGGGCGCTGCTGCAGGTGCATCATGGTCTACATGGGGTCAAGGAGGATTTCGGCAACGGATACAGCTAGGAGGGCATGTAGGGGTATTTTTGGAATCGGGGCGACGAGACAAAACCAACGGTGCCAGTTTCAAGCGAATCGGAGAAGTTTGGACCCGGGTTCAAATCCCAGTGGGGTATATTTTGAACATTCTTTTTATTCGAGTTTTTGCATTGTTTCTAATGTTTTTGAGGGCGCTGATGACGAAAATAACATCTATTTTGACCCCAGACTCAGGTTCAAACCCGTCAGGGTTGAACAAATGCGAAATTCGCACATTTGTTAATGTACGGGACGGGCCAAAGTTGCCGATGTATATCGCTACTTTTCCTGTTATTTGATACCGGTTCCACTGGTTCCTCAAAGAAACACACTGCCTTTTGGATGGCACGTTATTTACGGGACGAAACATTACTGCCCATTAAGTGCTCCGAATTCTTTGTTTCGGACCCGTAATCGGTGGTAATGCACTGTACCGCCAATAATTGTAAATTTGTCGCGTAAACAAGCGGCAATCTTTGCACCGCTTTCAAATATCGATAATCATTTTTCCGCTTCCACGGCAAAAGCATAACGTGGGATTCCCAGGCGACTTCTAGAAAATAAACCCATTTTTCCAGGGTCGTGGGGGAAACTGCGATCGAAATGGTTCAAAGCGCGTATCGTAAGCTCGGGATCATGTGACACATGCGGCGAAGATTCTTGCAAGCGTTCCCAAGCATTGGGATCACCTGTATGACCGGTAACCCCTGTGGACTCACCGCGAGGCACGCCAGCGCGAAGACTGAGAGCAGTTGGAAGTTCATGGTGCAGTATGCCGTCTGAGGTTCAGTCGTTCCTTTTATACGGGATCAGGGCACGCTTCGGGACGGACTCGTGCAGCACGATGACGCCTTCCGAGGAGGTAAACAAGAAAAAGAGTCACGAGTTTTCGGTAAAAGCGCTGCTGACTAGCGGAATCGACTATCTTTATGAACTCAATTTACTGGTGGCCAACGAATGTCACGTCCCTAAAGTCACGTTTTTTTTTGCGCGTGAAAACTACGATGTTAGCTGCGACAAACATAAAAATTACGAGCAAACGAATGCAAAACTCCATACTGCTGTGCCACATTACTTTGGGTTTGGCACGAACGGTGTCATACCCAACGGTGTCTAGAGATGTGGGTCATTCTACAGAAATGTTACAATTTGATGTCCCTGCCCCTTTGTGACGAAACGGTTCGTCCTAGGAAGACGCGGTTTGCGCAATGAGATGGTGATTTTTGTCCTTCAAAATGATCCACTATTGAGCGATTCTCACGTTTCAGCATTAAAACTGCCCCTCCATTGTTGCTGTGGTTGGATTGTTTGGCATGCTTTTAAAGGCTGCAGTTGTCTTGTCATGTTTTCCTTAATTCTGTAGAACAGTTCTTACTCACAACGTAAAAACAGCACGATGGTTGGTTTGACAAACTTTATAAACTCGGGAGGGGTGATTTCGGAACGCGGGAGACTTTCGTTTAGCGAACATGAGCACAGTAAGCAACTGTAAGTCGCGAGATGGAGGGAGGTGGTCATGATGTTAACTGAATCAGGTTTGACCAGAACTATTTTCTATTGGTTAGTTTGAATTTAGCGCATGCGCACTTTGAAATTTTTGGATTTTCTCATCATTGAACAGTTGTCACTGGCACGGTCCAATACATGGCTATTTCAAAATAGCCAAATGTGAAAATGGGAACACCTTGCAATGCGATTAGCATTGGAATTTTTTTTCTTTGACGAGTCGAGTTTTGCCATGGAAACGGCGATTTTGACAGCAAATTTCTCAAAATTGGTCGTTTACTTTTTAACCACATTTCATCATCAGAATCAGCGTTCAAAGTTCTACTAGTCTGCAAAATCTCATTAAAATCCTATAGAAAATTTCCAAAATGCATAAAGGGCAACACGAATTGAATCTCCCGCCAGCTGAACCCTCGGTATACTATAGGGCTACTTCGTGCCTAACTAGTTACAGAATTCGAAAGGGGAGGTCAGGATCTAGGTCAAGAGGTATGCGCGAAACATGTGTGACAAAATTTTAGCGTTAAAATCGGATGTTGAAAGGTGTCCAATTTTTGACGCCAACGTTAAAACTAAAATTTATAAAAAAAAAAAACACGAGAAAACGTACACTTTGCGTGGGTCTACGCGACGCTGCGTTCCTTCCGTCGGCTCTTAAAGATTCTTTATAAATTTTGTGAGACGGAACAATAGCTGTACCGGCTAGACAAAGGTCTTAAGGGGGCAGTAGCGTCATTTGCACGTGTTTTGACGATTTTCGAACCTCCTGTTTAGACGTTAATATAAAGATAAGTATGAATGCCAGAGACAAACGGCAGGCACCATTTGAAAGATAAAAGTTTTACAACATTTTTAAAAAAAAAAATTTTTTTAGCATTGAATTGGATGTTTTGTGTTCTATGCAAAAAAGGTCTGTAAAATTACATGGTGTCACTGCGCGCACGATTGCAGCCAAAGTTTTTTAATTTTACCAATCGGTAAAATGCATCTGAAAAAGCATGAAATTGCCCATAAAATGACCCTTCGGTTTCAATATTGGGCAAGAAAAAAATATTGAAACGCTCATCTTCAACTTTAAAATGGAAAAGAACCACATTTTTTCTGGCCCAAAATTAAAACCCAAGGGTCATTTTATGGGCAATTTCATGCTTTTTCAGATGCATTTTAACCCATTGGTAAAAAGTTTAAAAAAAATTTGGCTGCAATCGTGCGCGCAGGGGAAACCATGTAATTTTGCAGACCATTTTTGCATAGAACACAAAACATCCTAATTCAATGCTAAAAAAAATATTTTTTTTTGAAAATGTTGTAAAAACTTTATCTTTCAAATGGTGCCTGCCGTTTGCCTCTGGCATTCATACTTATCTTTATATTTAAAGTTGAACAGGAGGTTCGAAAATCGTCCCAAAAAACTTGCAAAAGACGCTACTGCCCCCTTAAAAGGTATTTTCGTGAAAACCCAATTTCACATTTTTTGGCCGAAAACGGCCAATTTTTTCAGTATAGTCCCCCCTTAAGTTGAGCACCTAGTTCAATCTACAATGCCAGGAGTCCTTTCGAAGGAGTAACGAAGACATTTATGATATGATGCCGCATTCTCTAAAAATCATGCGCAGAAAGATTACAGATCCTAGGTTATGAGGCCTAGAAGCCTGGAATATTTTTTTTTTTATGAACATCAAAGAACCAGTTTTTTATTGGGAAACCCCACTTCCCTTTAAATTTATTGGAAAGAGTTTTTATGAAAGCCTGAAATTTGCTAAAATTACGGTGTCAAGGACGAATCTCCCCCGGCTAAAAGCCGTGCTTCGCCCCTGTAAGTAGGCAAAAAGTGCTACTGTGACTCCCAAAGGTCGCCTCCGGATCCGCCACAGTATTCAAGGGTGAACCATATTTCGGACAGCAGGGACATGGGCGCAATGAATGTTGGGAATGTTGGATTCAAAGGGCAAGGCGTTTATTCGTTGCATTCCCTCACGCCGGCGGCACGGACTGCTTCTTAGTGCCCCTTCTTCTTGGGCTTCTTCTGGCTGGTGCTGGCTGCTCCGCCGGTGCTGGGCTGGCCGCGCCGACCGTTGGGCGAGGGATCCCTGGCTGCCTCTCCCGTGGACCAAGTGCCAGTGGTCCTTTGGCCCGACTTCGGGTCGTGGGTGAAGTGGATCTCCATGCCGCTGTCCTTGACGGTCTTCCGCTCGGTGGGGCTGTTGGGTCTCTTGAACCATCCGTTGCCGGAGCGCTTCACCAAGAGGTGGGGCTGCTCCTCCTCGGCGTGGACCAGCACGGCCTGCGGAGCAAAACCGTCATCCACTTCACTGTTGTTCAACGAACGTGAACAGGAGGATTAAGAAAACTCGAGAACGAAACGTTCTTTGTTGTTGTTTTTTTTTTCGTGGCGGGTACATTTTGTTGGATTAAGGATTTTCTGAGCTAGTCTGCCACGAAGGGATGAACACTCGCGTAATACCCTGTACACAAAAACCGTGTAATACACGTGCCCGTAATGCCATTTTAGGTCTAAATGTGTCAAATTTCGGCATTTGAAGGCGGTAATTCACGTAGGCCTTAAACCAGCGTAATCACTGCAAATTAGCGGCAGGACTTCGTGCTAATATACGGCGGGAGCTTTGGTCAGACCTGAAAGTTTCGCCAAAATTTGGTCAGACAACAAAGTCTTACCACGAAATGGTCAAACACTAAAGTCTGACCACAAAATGGCGAGACTTTTGTGTCTGATCACGGCCCTTAGACCGGGACCGTCCGTCGTTTACAACCTCCAGGCCATGGTCAGACACAAAAGTCTCGCCATTTTGTGGTCAGACTTTTGTGTCTGACCATATTTTGGCGAGACTCTCAGGTCTGACCAAAACTTGACGAGACACGTATGTCTCGCGAGAAGTCTTGCCTTCAGATTTGTAGTGGTATTACGTAAACCACCTGGTTTGTACACTATTTCTTTAAATGGTTTCCCCCTCAGTCTGCCATCTTCGAACGCCCCACTAAAACTTGATACTCCTTTTCATACTTTATTCAAACTAAACAAGAACTTAACTCTTTCAAATTGTTTTGCAAAAATTTCATTTTTTGCAGGTTTTTATCTGCTTTCCAACCCTCTCTTTTCCGGGTTTAGGTTATCTCAAACAATTTTGGAGAACATAGGCGAACTTATAAGCGATTTCGGCCGACATCAGTAGCGATATCCTGCGAGAGAACTGGGTCCCAGTCATTTCTCAGTAGGGATCGAGAAGGTCATCATCCATGTAGCCTTAGTTTCACTAGGTTCGGGGGCTGTCGCTTTTTTGACACCGGTTCCACTGGCTCCTCAAAGAAACACACTGCCTTTTGGATGGCACGTTATTTACGGGACGAAACATTACTGCCGATTACGTGCTCCGAATTCTTTGTTTCGGACCCGTAATCGGTGGTAATGCACTGTACCGCCAATAATTGTAAATTTGTCGCTTAACAAGCGGTAATCTTTGTGGACTCACCGCGAGGCACGCCAGCGCGAAGACTGAGAGCAGTTGGAAGTTCATGGTGCAGTGTGCCGTCTGAGGTTCAGTCTTTCCTTTTATACGGGATCAGGGCACGCTTCGGGACGGACTCGTGCAGCGCGATGACGCCTTCCGAGGAGGTAAACAAGAAAAAGAGTCACGAGTTTTCGGTAAAAGCACTGCTGACTAGCAGAATCGACTATCTTTATGAACTCAATTTACTGGTGGCCAACGAATGTAACGTCCCTACACTCTCAATCTTCTATAGATTTTTTATTCTATATTATGAAAATTTTTTTCTGTGGCTTAGTGATTTTAGAGCGTAACTATAATATAGTAAAAAATCACGGTATTTTGCTGAAAAAAATCTCTGTGAGCTGCAGATAATTTCATGAAGGAAAATACAGTATTACAGACAAATATTTACTGCAGCAATAGTAATTTAATATCATCAGTGGACAGATACGAGAAAAAATGTCAATGACAACAGAATATATTGTCTGTGCATACAGTAAAACTATTCTACAACAACAGTGAAAATTCTTTGTGATGCACAGAAAAGTTAGTCTGTAAGTCTACAGAAAAATATTTTTGGAATTGTTTGGGAACTTCGATAGTGCTAAAATGGGTTCAATAACTTCTTTATTTCCCATCCAAACCTATGTCATGCCTTGACATTTTTTGTTCGCCTTGTCAATACAAATCAATTGCTGCAAATAAATGCCCATTTAGGCCACTTAAATTAACTCATTAATCTTTTACCGTGGTACACGCAGTATAATTTCACTATAAGTACCACATTACTTTTCCCATAATCTACAGTAAAAAATACTATATTCATGAAAAATGTTTACTGCATTCACACAGTTATTTTTCTCTGTAGGTTTTTACTGTGCTTTACAGAAGATAAAGTCAATAAAAGGTTTTCAGTTAGTTTGCTGTATATTTTTACTACGGCTGATCGTAAATTTCACTGTGACTACAGTAAATTTCTTTTTACTATAGATATATTGGAAAAAAAGTCCATAGAGATGCTGAGAGTGTAAAGTCACGTTTTTTTTTGCGCGTGAAAACTGCGATGTCAGCTGCGACAAACATAAAAATTACGAGCAAACGAATGTAAAACTCCATACTGCTTTGCCACATTACTTTCGGTATGGCACGAACGGTGTCGTACCCAACGTTGTCCAGAGATGTGCGAAAGGTTCGGAATCGAATCGAATCAGCTCTGATTCGATTTGACTCGCTCACGGGAAAATTGCTTAAAATCCGAACTACCCGAAAAGTTCGAGTGAAGAGTGATTCGCCTTCGAATCGTCGGTCCGTACCCCTTCCCGTTTGAATCGCGCGCTGCACACCCGCCAGCTAATGACAGACAGCTAAAGACATAATTATGATATGTCCAACTAATATTTGTGTTGCATTCCTCTTATTGCGCCGCACACATCCTATTTACTCCAATTTCCGTGACGTAAAGCAATCCTTTAATTTTGGCTTGAGATTCGGATTCGATTCGAAAAACAGGGCCAATAATTCGATTCAAGAAAAAAGATGCAGATTCGTTTCGATTCGGGGATTTTTTTAAAATTTTTTTCACGATTCGGTTTGAGGGAGAAAAACCTGATTCGCGCATGTCTAACGGTGTCCGGTGTGAAGGGAACGAATGGCTGTACAAACTAAATGTTTTAGTACAAATTTTGTGCGAGACATCACAGTTTTTTGTGCACACGAACTTTTCGTACAAATTTGTACAATATTCTGTACAATTTTGTACAAAAATGGCGAAAAATGTGCAGTTTTTCGTACGAAAATTGATCCAGGAAGCGGAAGAAGGGGATAACTCCATTTTGACCATTTTTCAGGAGCAACAAAAAACTGTTAGCAGGAAAATCTCAAACTGAACAAAGGAATGTTATAGATGATAACAAGTTCAAAAAATGTAACTTAAATTTTGAGATGAACATGAGGAGTGTCAGGTCACTGCGTATAGGATATCTGTGACTTGTCACTTTCCGCTAAAATGGGAAACAGATTCATCTCAACTTATATTTCTTAAACGAAGTGGACTTTGGAGACATGTCAAGCGGAACTATAGTCAGCAGAGTGTGTTGGTTCCTCTGGTGCATTTTTTGGACTTAGCTCTTTTTTCCACTAAAGTTCTTAAAATTAAAGGAGGGTAAGTTGACTTGATTCTTTTTACAATGTATACATAAAAACACAAGTTGAGTTATCTCCTATCAACAATATGTTGAACGGAGTCATGTTGACTTTGGTTGAGATGATTCCATTTTCCGCTAAATTGAGAGTGTAAAAGGGGTCAAGTTGAGTTACATCTCTTTTCGAAGTGGATTTTCTCTTTAACTGCTAGGAATTGAGTCAAATAATTTGGTGCAATGATGCAAACCATTCTAAGGCACAACGACATAATAAAAACTCAATTTGGAGATAAGTCAAATTATTCCCTTCTTCCGCTTCCTGGATCAATTTCGTGTGCACAAAAAAACTGTGATGTCTTGTACAAAATTGTACATACACTGCAAACCTAACTGTCTACTAAGTACACACTTACAAATGCGTGCTTGCAAGTACACACTTACAAACGCATGCTTGGCTAAGTACACACTTACAAATGCATGCTTGCAAGTACACACTTACAAACGCATGCTTGACGCCGTATAACTCCATGCGTCAAGCATGCGTTTGTAAGTGTGTACTTGCAAGCATGCATTTGTAAGTGTGTACTTGGCCAAGCATGCGTTTGTAAGTGTGTACTTGCAAGCATGCATTTGTAAGTGTGTACTAAGTAGACAGTTAGGTTTGTAGTGTAACATTTAGTGTGTAGAAAATGTCCACTAAAGTTATGTCCATACAGAAATAATGTCCGGTGAAGAAATATGTCAATGTCCGGTGAAGAAGTATGTCCGTGTGGAAAGAATGCCATCGAATCATTTGGCCGCATTTTCAAGGGACCAACTGTCTCTCTATCCATAGTGACATAAATAAACGAAGTCCGTTCTCAATTACTTGTATTTGGCAGGCTTCTAAATGGCATTTAGCATTTAACAAACATTGGCTTGTCATATGACAATCGCGTGCATGGCCAGACAATCCGGCTGCACCTTGATGTTGTATGCAATTGGCTCAAGGAACCTTGAATTCCTGCCCCCTTCCATTGTAACCCTCATAGCTATTGACATAAATCGTGCGTTGGTAAATCTCGTTCTGAACCACGGGCTGTTTGACATTTGTTTACCCACCCAACCCTAACCTGACCAAGTATTTGGTTGAAATCATGTTTCTCAGACCGCCACTCATACTACGATGAACTTCTCCATAAGTTACACTCTAAAAAATAATGGCATTTCTACTACACCGTCGTATGGTTAAAGTACCAACTTCGGTATGGGAAATGACAATCCTATACATGATTTGGAAAATTCCTATGCTTTTCGTTCTTTTGCCAATGCGGTGTAGTAAAAATCCGAACCGAGTATAGGAATTTGATTTCCTGTACTCGTGATCGGTTTTTTGCCACACTTTTTAGTAGAAATCCTATTACTTCAGGCCGTTGTATAGTGCTTTTCCTACAACGCATTAGTAAGAATCCCAAACATTTCTGAAAAATCTTTGGAGGAGAGAGGGGAACAAAACGGATATTCAATATTGGTAACAGGCTGCACAAGGACCAAGGCGGCAAAACTGCCCAGAGGAAAGTAAACAAAAGCTCATGTGTGTCAAACCGTTGTATAGAAATTGGCACTGTAGACGATTCGTTAACACTGGTTTAAAGTGATTTTGTATCTTGTTCTGCCCCATTATCTCATATGGTTTTGGATTATTTCGACTTCTTCAGTAAAACTTGAAATGGGTAAGTCTCTGAAAGTCGCGGAAACTCTGAGAACTATTTATGTTAATGAACCATGGTTTTAAATCCTTGCGAAATTTTACGTGATATTATAATGAGTCTGAAAATAAACGTAGCGCTCCAAAGCATTTTGACATCGTCTTTTGTTAAGTTACCTTGCAAAACGTAAACTGTGGGTTAGGGTATATGGTCCACTGTCAGCCGCCTGGCGCCAGGTTTCACAAACCTGCCGCTAGGTGGCGCTTGGAGCGCCGTGCCCGTTCACCAATAAGTATTTCCGATTTATGTTACTAAAGAAAATAATTTTCGACAACTATATCATCTGTTGCCTAA
Source organism: Thrips palmi (assembly GCF_012932325.1). NCBI lineage: Eukaryota > Metazoa > Arthropoda > Insecta > Thysanoptera > Thripidae > Thrips > Thrips palmi. The sequence goes on from NW_023144633.1 coordinate 8,050,873, forward strand.
GTAAGTGTCAGCCCTAGCCGTTGGCTTTCAGTTTTAAACAAAATACTCGCGCTGCTCGCTGGGGGCTCCGCCCCCAGACCCCCGCATGTGTGGGGCGCGTACCGAAGTATTTTTAGTTAGTCCGTGGTGACCAAAGGAAAATTTTCTTATGAAGTAACTGTACTGCTTTTTGGAAGGGTCTATTTAACTGCTTTTGACCATTAATTTTTAAGGTACTATTACTGCCCAAATAGATAGCTTGTATTGGCTACTGTGGCAGTCAACGGCATTCAAGGTCCGGAAAATATTGAAGACTGCTTTGACAAGAATAAGATCTGTGTTCATTATGGTCTATGTGGCCGAAGGCCAAACTAATGGGCCTCTTTTGCGTCTTTCATTTCTGATTTCTACAGATTTCTCCGGCCAGGTTTAAGACGCAATATATTACATGGCTTTTATTGCTTGGAAACGGTTGTATTTTGTTCAGTTTAGGCCCATTTCATCGTTTTGAAGATGTTGCCGGTGACGGGAACCCGATTGCGGCACAGTTTCGGAAATGTCACGACCAGACCTACCGATGGGGCGAATAAAAATTTTTAATCGGTCGGCCCCCTTTTTTGAAGATTGAGTGGATTTTGTTGAATTTAGGCCTTTTTAAATCGTTTTTGAGGATGTTGCCGGTGACGGGGACCCGATTGGGGCCCCAGTTTCGGAAATGTCTCGAGCAGACCTACCGATGGGGCGCATGAAAATTTTCAGTCGGTCGGTCCCCTTTTTTTAAGATTGAGTGGATTTTGTTGAATTTAGGCCTATTTAATCGTTTTTGAAGATGTTGCCGGTGACGGGGACCCGATTGCGGCGCAGTTTCGGAAATGTCTCGACCGGGCCCTACCGATGGGGCGAATAAAAATTTTTAGTCGGTCGGCCCCCTTTTTTGAAGATTGAGTGGATTTTGTTGAATTTAGGCCTATTTAATCGTTTTTGAGGATGTTGCCGGTGACGGGGACCCGATTGCGGCCCAGTTTGGGAAAATGTCTCGACCGGGCCCTACCGATGGGGCGAAAAAAAATTTTTAGTCGGTCGGTCCCCTTTTTTGAAGATTGAGTGGATTTGTTGAATTTAGGCCTATTTAATCGTTTTTGAGGATGTTGCCGGTGACGGGGACCCGATTGCGGCCCAGTTTGGGAAAATGTCTCGAGCAGACCTACCGATGGGGCGAAAAAAAATTTTTCAGTCGGTCGGTCCCCTTTTTTGAAGATTGAGTGGATTTTTTTTTGAATTTAGGCCTTTTAAAATCGTTTTGAAGATGTTGCCGGTGAGGGGGACCCGATTGCGGCCCAGTTTCGGAAATGTCTCGAGCAGACCTACCGATGGGGCGCATAAAAATTTTCAGTCGGTCGGTCCCCTTTTTTGAAGATTGAGTGGATTTTGTTAAATTTTAGGCCTATTAAATCGTTTTTGAAGATGTTGCCGGTGACGGGGACCCGATTGCGGCGCAGTTTCGGAAATGTCTCGACCGGGCCCTACCGATGGGGCGAATAAAAATTTTTAGTCGGTCGGTCCCCTTTTTTGAAGATTGAGTGGATTTTATTGAATTTAGGCCTTTTAAAATCGTTTTTGAGGATGTTGCCGGTGAGGGGGACCCGATTGCGGCACAGTTTCGGAAATGTCTCGACCAAACCTACCGATGGGGCGAAAAAAAATTTTTTCAGTCGGTCGGTCCCCTTTTTTGAAGATTGAGTGGATTTTGTTGAATTTGGGCCTTTTAAAATCGTTTTTGAGGATGTTGCCGGTGACGGGGACCCGATTGCGGCACAGTTTCTGAAATGTCTCGACCAGACCTACCGATGGGGCGAATAAAAATTTTCAGTCGGTCGGCCCCCTTTTTTTGAAGATTGAGTGGATTTTGTTAAATTTTGGGGCCTATTTTATCGTTTTTGAGGATTTTGCCGGTGAGGGGGACCCGATTGCGGCACAGTTTCGGAAATGTCTCGACCAGACCTACCGAGGGGGCGAATAAAAATTTTCAGTCGGTCGGCCCCCTTTTTTTTGAAGATTGAGGGGGTTTTTTTTGAATTTAGGCCTATTTAATCGTTTTTGAGGGTGTTGCCGGTGACGGGGACCCGATTGCGGCACAGTTTCGGAAATGTCTCGACCAGACCTACCGATAGGGCGAATAAAAATTTTCAGTCGGTCGGCCCCCTTTTTTTGAAGATAGAGTGGTTTTTGTTGAATTAAGGCCTATTTTTATATATTATTATGTCGTTTTTAGGATGTTGCCAGTGACGGAGACCGGATTGCGGCACAGATTCGGAAATGTCTCGACCAGACCTACCGATGGGGCGAATAAAAATTTTTAGTCGGTCGGTCCCCTTTTTTGAAGATTGAGTAGGTTTGCTCGGAAACGGTGAGAAATTTGTTCCCCTTTTTTGTAGATAAAGTAGGTTTTCTCGGAAACGGTGAGGAATTTTCAACTTTTGGGTTTTTTCCCCAAATTTTTCCCATTAAATTTGGAATCGAAGGGAAAAAAAACCGCAAGTCTCTACGACCACTCCTTCACCCCAAACATTTCTATGAGTGAGTGAGTGAGTGAGTGAGTGAGTCAGTCAGTGAGTCAGTCGGATTGGGGCTTTATAGGTTCTTGATTCTTGATGACACTATAGTCGAGAAAAACGCATCTCCATGTTGCCACTCGCTGGCGACTGCGGTCGGCCATTAGGTTGGGTGCACGCAAGATCTTCACTAGCTACGCGGTCCACCTCGTCCAAGGGTAACCTTGACAGGTCTGAACTGTCTTCCGAGTTTGAGATTACTTCTGCTGGAGTCCTCACTCTCACTACTTCATTTTTGGTAAAGCCTTTCCCGTGAGATTGCCGCCATGTTCTTCCGAATGATGATCCACTAAAAAAGCTTTCCTATGCTTGAATAGGAGTTTCACCACCTCACGTAACGAAAATATCCCACAATTCGTATGGGATTTTTACCATACACGGTGTAGTATTTTTCCCACACCCTAATATAGTAGAAACCTAACAACATGTATAGGATTTTTGCCATATCGACATATGGTAAAATTACCATGTCCTGTGTGGGAAAAATCCTATACTGAATAGGTTAAATGCGTCCGATACTTTCATAGGATTTCTACCACAATTTTTTTTAGAGTGTAGCGTGATGCACTTCTATTAGTTTCTGGAAGTTTGAACTTTGATGCAGGGCGCAGGGCCACTAATGTCGGCCACATTCGTTCGGTACCGACAAAACCTGAGGCCATTATAAGGGGTGGTCAGTAAATTATGCATCATCTCAGCAGCAAATATCTCAGCAGAAGGATTTTTTTAGATCCTTCCGACATTTGGGATATTGTTTTACCTGTTTTACGTGGGAACTTGCAGAAAGGAGTTCAATTTTCTGACAACAATCAGATGGAAGTACGCGTCTGCGCTGACACTACACTTCAAAGGCGGGATTCCGGCCGGAGAGCCACTATTTAGGACTCGAACCGAGCGCCTGACCCCACAAATAGATTCCTCGTATGGAGAGCAATCCATTGGGGTCATACGTTCGGTTCGAGTCCCATTTAGCGACTCTAGACCTCAAAACCCGTCCGGGATTTTGGCCGCCTCCGCCGGTCTTCTGGCCCACTGTCGGTGCATTCCCTTTGCCACGTGCGGCGAGTTTGTTGGCCGCGGTATTCTGGTGTAGGTCTGGCCAGGCCAGGTGCAAGTATAGAAGGCTAAGGGGGCTTTTTATCAATGCCAGATTTGAGAAATAATCTTATCGCCTGAAATCTGGACGTCCACGTCAGTTGGAGTGCTTGTCACGTTGACAGATCCAATTGTACATTATCAAACACTCAATCTCTCCGTCTTATCATGAACCGCGGAGCGATGCAATAATTTATCCAAGCCCGAGCATTGAGTTTTGTTACTAACGTAAAAATGAGGGCATGTTTGATTTTCGTTCAAAAAGGAAAGAAAAAACAACACGTTTCATGCTCTCTCAGACTGTTATTGACTTTTTGTCCTTTGTCAAGGAGTATTTTACACAGCAATACATACTATTTCCTCAATATCTATGTAAGACTTAAAGTCAATTTGCTATCGACAACGAGTCAGTACGTAGCCAACAGTTTAGTCATTATAGTGAACAATATTGTACATGGTTACAAAGGAAATACACTACATATTATTGCTGCTTAGAAAACTACGTAAGCAAAGGAAAAAAAGTCAATTATGGAGAGAGAAAAGTCAATACGCGTCTGAGAGTTTGTGCAATAAGTCTGGGCTCTTTGATATTTTGATCTAATAATTTCGACACTGAAGCGGGTAGTCAATGAATAGAAAAAAAAAAAAAAGGTCCAAATACGAGAGCCTTGATTTCGGTTGTCAGAAGGTTTCGAATGATTTGACCCTGAAACTGAAACCAGTTCAAGTGGAAGATAAGTTTTCACTTTCGTTATCTGCAAAGGACGAGACTGGCCTCAGACGGCGTTTCGCACATAGTACCACTCCGTACAATGTACGACCGCGACAGGTCTTGCAGACCGAACCAGGCAGTGGGCGAGTGACTGAATCAACGCCGCGTACAGTGTAAGCACTGAAAAGACGCGATAAACCAATTTCCGCTCTTTTAAAATCCATCTGAAATTTTATGACATGAAGGATGGGTGGCCTTTTTTGCCCATAACGGGAAAATTTGCAGCGCGGCCGCTTCAGAGAGCGACGCAACGGTAATTTCTACACTCTCAGCGCGTTACTGACTTTTTCCTCATTAATTACGTATTCTTATAAACGGCAATAATACTTAGTATTTTTTAAGTAAGTATGAGTAATTTCCTTTGTAAAATTATGTACAAAACAAAATTCTCAGTACTTTATTTAATATTTCCTACGTAGTTCTTTAAAAACAGAAAAGAACGTATTATGGTTGCACAAATTACTTGCATAAGTACTGACAAAATGAGCAAATAGTCAATAACGTGCTGAGAGAGTCCTCTTTTCAGGGCATGTTTGTTGCGTATTCTCCGAGTACTCAAATCATCCCGCAAATGGCTCTCTCCGGTAGAGTATACACAGGTGCCTGGTTTCTGAGTAACCAAGGCGAGGAGACAACCACTTTCTCGGTTTGGGGACGCAAGATTTCATCACAGGGAGATTTGGTTGAAATTTCCAAGATTTCGTCCAGCTATACGTCTAAAATCAGCTAGTTTCTAGCCCTTTTGGGGATTGATTTCGGGTTTTGCAGAGACTTAGAGTGCCCCAGCGGACACAGGACTTCTCGAGAATTGGCCCCCTTGGACCAGGGTGCTACGGATCTGGGCAACTTTTGGCGCTGTCGAGCAATGGCAGGAGTGAAGGTAAGTTGCCCAGTCTAGGCGACGCTTGGCGTCCTAAAAAGCGGAGCATGCGACAGGGGCGCCCAGTTTCAGGCTAAGCCAAACTTGTTGTCATCGCACGATGAGAGGCGACACGAGCAACACCTTTTATATGTTTACAAAGGGCCTTTTAGGCGCACAACGACAAATCGTTCCTTTCATACGATGATCACTTCCATTAGATTAGTGGTTGATCGTTACTTTCCTGTCCGTTCTCGTCAAATGAAGCTGTTGGTAGTGACAACTACCTCTCCACCACCTGCTACAAGTTTCTGCAGGTGCCTGAGACCCTTGCCGGTCTTTGTTTGACAGTTTACGGAAATGATGCTGGTTCTGTGGCTTCTGGCGGTCGGCTCGGTGACGGCCATCCCAACAGAGGACGACGAAGCCCGCTTCGCATTGCCTGACGATCTCCTCGTAGGGGCAGGAGTTGCCGCCATCCAGACGGAGGGTGCCTGGAACGAAGGAGGTCAGTGGCTCCCCCTAAGGGTGTCAAGGAAAGACACGATTTTTCGAATCGCGCCTTGATTTCGGGTTTTGCTTCGAGCTTCCCTAGAAAATTCAATGGCTTAGTTGGTTTTGTTCAAATGGAACTGAACAATGCAGCTCGCGGCATTGTATGAGTAATTATTTCTTTATCCCTTTTCTACAGTTTTGAGAGTTGCGACGTTTTGGGCACGATGGGTGAATTTCCTAGGGTTACGCTCGACAGGACGGGAATAATTTGATAACGTATAAAATGGGTACAGAAATTGCAATATACGATCAACAGTCGGCATTTTCTTCCTTATTTTTTATTTGCTCTTGTTTTCACAAGTTCACAAGTTGTGGGGCAGCATTGGTTCATGACATGGTTCATGGTTTGATGAAATTCTTGAGTTTCTGAGAGTGACTTTCATGATCTTGACATGCAGAAGGCTTGTCGACTTGCCTGGCTCACCTTACGGTGCTTGATCACCCTTTAAGTCACCCTGAGGAAGCCTGCGAAACTTTTGACGAGACGAGGAGCCCCCTTACGAACGGCGTGGCTTCCGTATTTAACTCCTTCCACTTCTAGGCAAGAGCCCAAGCGTGTGGGACGTGGCGTTTCACTCCGGTAATCTCATACCATTGGGTTACGCTACGAACCTTCACGACAAAGCCGCGGACTCGTACCATCGCTTCAGAGAGGACCTGGATGCGGCGGTGCAAATGAAGGTACGTTTGTCACGTTTTTAACGAAATACATGAAAAATCGACGGAAACAAATTTAGTTTTTAAGTGAAGGAATTTATCTGTATTTGAGCCCTTAGGGTTTCAAACCCTGCAGGGGCTTCAATTGTTTGGCTCGGGCTGTGCTCTCTCTTGCACTTTCAGACCGAATTGTTGTCTGTGCCCTCAGCTCCAGATGTACCGAATGTCCATTTCTTGGGCAAGACTGCTGCCCGACGCAGACTCTTCAAAGCCCAACCAGGAGGGTGTGGACTATTATCACACTGTAATCGACGAGGTTCTGAAGCGCAACATAACTCCCCTGGTTCGTTACCTTGAAACTTTTCAGAGTGAGTAAAACGTTCTCTTGACACATGTGGGATTTCCCGTCTACGAAAATGACCTCATGTGTCAGGAGAACGTTTTTCTGCACTCTGAAAACCTTGCAAGCTATTTTAGGCCTTACGAAGAAAAGTAGCTTGTGTTTTGAGCACACGCACGCGTCAAAGAAAACATGTCGCAATATACGATTTATTTCTTCGTATTGCAAACTAGTTTGTATTCTCAAAAAAAAAGTTCGTAAGCTTTGGAACATGAAATATCTTGCAGTCGGCACATTATAGCAACATTGCTGTACATTAAAGGGTTCCTGCTTACAGGTAACGATGTATCATTTCGACCATCCACAAATCCTGGAAGATGAATTCAAGGGTTGGCTGGACAGGAGAATGGTGGCCAAGTTCGGAGAATACGCCGCATTCGTCTTAAAAGAGTATGGTTCAAAGGTAAGATGCGTCGAGTGAGCTGTATGCTGGTAAAAGTCTACGGTAAAGGATACAGAGCGAGGCCGAAAGCAGCCAGACGAAAAAAGGGGAGACAGGATTCATATTTGGGTACTCTCTCATTGGCTGCAGGTTAAGCTGTGGACAACAGTGAACGAGCCCAATATATACTGCAGTTTCCTTGAAGGTTTAATCGAGACTGGGCGCGGCGAACCCTTGAACGCAACGGATACCGTCAACGTGTACCCATGCTTGCATTACTTCCTCTTGGCGCATGGTCAAGCGTACCGAGCCTTCCGCGACGGAAACTTCGAAGGTAATGTTTAGGGAAGATTTGGTGGCACTTTAGATGCTCCGACCCCCCTCACATGCAATTGCAACATATTTTGTGAGTTTATTTCAGAGATCTTCTCATTCGCGATGTGGAATCTGACCTGTTTTCTCAGTGTAGCAAAGTGTCACATAGCACATGGTGCCCCTCTCTCCTCAACTGAAACTTTTCACTTCCAATGGCGCTAGAGGTGGGTACAATATTTCTTGTTTCAGGTAAGATTGGATTCACCGTGACAACGCTTTTGTCCCGACCAACGTCCACATCTCCCGAAGATGTCTACGCCTCCGAGTCATTTAACCAAATGTTCGCTGGCATGCTGCTGCATCCGTTGGTCTACGGGGACTACCCCCAAATAGTGAAGAACATCGCCGGAGACAAGCTGCTGAAGTTCACTGACGACGAGAAGGAAATGCTTAAGAGTAAGTGAAAATTGTACTTGTGTACAACTGAAAGGGTAGATATTTTCTTAAAATACTTTTTTACTAAATTTAACGCCGTTAAGCTTTTCGACGTTAAAACTATCCCTCCCTTTTCTTCATTTTCCTTTTTATTGGTCACCAGTCTCATGCTGATGGATGAAAGTTAAAAAGTAACAAATGCAGCATCACATTTGCAGTTATTTCACGTTTTATTTGAATGTCAAAAGGACTACTTCTTCCGCAAGTATATAGAGTACTCCAAGGAAGCTCTGGCCCGGAAGAAGAAGAACAAAAACGGAAGTAAGAAATTGCAGTTTCTATGAGAAATATACGCTGCGGACCCTCATGCGCAGCGTAGGAAGCGGAAGAAGGGGATTACTCAATTTTGGCCATTTTTCAGGAGAAACAAAAAACTGTTAACAGGGAAAACTAAAACAAAACAAATGAATGTTGCAGATGTTAATAATTTCAAAAAGCATCAGTAAAATTTTGGAAAAAAAAATCAAAAGTGTAAGGCCACTCCGTAGAGGATTTCTGCGACTTAAAACTTTCCGTTGAAATGGAAAACAGAGTCAGCTCACCTTATATTTCCTAAACAAAGTGGAATTTGGAGACAAGTCAAGTGGAACAATAGTCCGCATAAAGTGCATGTTACTCTGGTGTATTTTTTGGACTTAGCTCTTTTTTCCAAATTGAAATTTAAAATTAGGACGTTAAAACTATCCCTCCCTTTTCTTCATTTTCCTTTTTATTGGTCACATTTGATATACAACCAGTCTCATGCTGTTGGATGAAAGTTAAAAAGTAACAAATTCAGTATCACATTTGCAGTTATTTCACGTTTTATTTGAATGTCAAAAGGACTACTTCTTCCGCAAGTATATAGAGTACTAGTACTCTTAAAACCTTACGAAGTATTTTGAGCATACATATAACAAACTAAAATACTTTGTTATACGAAGAAATAGTTCGTAAATTACGAAGTATTTTCTTTGTAAGCTTACGTATGCTCAAAATACTTTGTTATACAAACTAATTTTCTTTGTAAGGCCCAAAATAGTTTGTAAGGTTTTCTCAGTGCTCCAAGGAAGCTCAGGCCCGGAAGAAGAAGAACAAAAACGGAAGTAAGAAATTGCAGTATCTATGAGAAATATACGCTGCAGTCCCTCATGCGCAGCGTATATTTCTCATAGAAACTGCAATTTCTTACTTCCGTTTTTGTTCTTCTTCTTTCGGGCCAGAGCTTCCTTGAGTACTCTATTGATAAGTGTTCTTTCATTTCCCTGAACATTTCTGCGTTTGTCTTTCTGACAGATTCGACGGACTACATTGGTCTTAACGTGTATTATGGGATGGCAGTCCAGTATAAGGACCCCGCCACACCTCGTCGAAACATAAGGGTGCCATTGTTGCAGCTCTTCAAAGAAGCCAACTTTCTGGAAGTCGGCTATCGGTCGCCAACTGGTGAAAGCCTGGAGGAATATCCGTTGCCAATGGTCAGTGTTTTTGATGTTTATCTATCTACTGTGCGTGCACACTGAACCCACTCCACCTGGAGCGTGCTTGTGCTAGGCAGGCACTCAAAACTATATCATTTTTCTCATGTTGAGAGACGTTTGGCCAGGGTAACAGGTGTGAGAGTGTGAATTTTTTCTCGTTCGTTTGAATGTTTATCCACGATCAAACGAATGTGTCACCCTCATTAGACGGTCGTGTCACGTTCAAAGTAATGTAATATTCATTATATTCAAAAGAACACTGGTAAAACGATCCAGGAAGCGGAAAAAGGGGGTAAGTCGATTTGAATCCGTGCACTTTTGCAAGGCCTAAACCTTGCAGGGGGAAGAACAGGTGGGGAATGTCTTCTAAAAATAGACAAGGGGGTATTCACTCCTAAAAGTGGTCGACATACTAATACCTTTTGAAAAGTATTACATGAATTACACCCTACTACAGCTAATCTGTCAATTACGGGTATTACCTCACTTTAGGTATTAGACTTTATCTATCTACTGTGCGTGCACACTGAACCCACTCCACCTGGAGCGTGCCTGTGCCAGGCAGGCACTCAAAACTATATCATTTTTTTTCATGGTGAGAGACGTTTGGCCAGGGTAACAGGTGTGAGAGTGTGAATTTTTTCTCGTTCGTTTGAATGTTTATCCACGATCAAACGAATGTGTCACCCTCATTAGACGGTCGTGTCACGTTCAAAGTAATGTATCATTATATTCAAAAGAACACTGGTAAAACGATCCAGGAAGCGGAAGAAGGGGGTAAGTCGAGTTAAATCCGTGCACTTTTGCAAGGCATAAACCTTGCAGGTAGAAGAACAGGTGGGGAATGTCATCTAAAAATAGATGCAAGAGGATGGGACGTGTCTCACCACACTTATTTTTGGACCAAATTTTCGCTCATGTTTACATGAAAGACTGATAAGAGGTCACTGAATCAACTCGACTAAACCCCTTCTTCCGCTTCGTGGATCAAACAAAGGCATAAAAATTACGCCCTTTAGGACATAAATACTCTTTTACGCCCTTCCCAAGGGCTTAAATCGTTTTATGCCCTTGGGAAGGGCGTAAATGGAATAGGAATTTCAAGCAAAATTTTAATGCCCGTCACAAAGGCATTAACGATTTATGTCCTTTAAGGGCATAAATCCTCTACGCCCTTTAAGGGCATAATTTTTATGCCTTTGTTTCACCAGTGAACGCGACAAAATTCATTTTATAACAAGTATGATGTCACATTCGTTGAATAACAGTGTATGCATTTTTAAGTACGTACTCAGTAGACAGACAGTTTTCAGAGAAGCGTTTGAATTCAGTTTTTCCGTAACAGTCTCCATTAACTCGTGTGTTGCAGATTGCCCCAGATGCAATGCGGAGTGCTTTGCTGTGGACGTGGTTCACGTACAAGTTGCCCATCATGATCACAGAAAACGGCATCGGGTATCAAGATATGCTGGGGGTTCACGACCACCAAAGAGCAGTTTATCACAGTGTACGGTTTTCTTTTTACCTTTTTTTGGAGATTTTTTAAGTATTTTTTTTTTTTTGGGTGGAAAACGGGTCTGACTATGCTGATAAAAATGCCATTTTCTCTTAAAATGCTTCGAAAATCATAACTAAGGCTCCCCGAGCACGAGTTCGACACACATAATAAATTAAAGCTTCCAAATCAATGGCAGTTGCAAGCAAACTGTGAAAGTCGATTTAAATTTTCGCTGACCTGATTGCGTTGAAAATAACTGCTAATACCCGGCCGTTCACTCGTCACCGAGTGAAGAACTTGAGTAGTCGGAAATTCAGGAACCAGAAGCGGGCCACGGAACGGCCGGTGATATGAACTGTCCAGCTGACCCCTCTGCACAGGGCAACTATGAGTTCTATGAATTATGATATTGAGGCATGTTTCGCACGGCAGGCTTTTATGCGAGCAATGGTGTCTACCATACACGACTTCGGCACCAAGATCATGGGCTATAGCGCGTGGAGCCTCATCGACAGCTACGAGTGGCAATGGGGCTTCAGGTTAGTTTAGTTACACTGCTAAACTCTCAACACATAAAAAATTCCTCTCACACTCGGCAACTTTCAGTGTACCACTCAGTACTCTATCTTCAGCGTGTACTGCCACGAGAGCAGTGTACTCACGCGTAGTGCTACCACGGACCAATTTCTATGAGAAATGTACGCAGCCGATGAATCCTACGGCTCATCCGCAGCGTGTATTTTTCATGGAAACTGTAGTTTCTAACTTCCGATTTTGTTCTTCTGAGCCTAAGCTCCGCACTCAAAATGTGTTGCGAAAAAATTCCCAATAATACGAGGGAAATGGCGCAAGCATGATACGCAGGTGGTTTTTCTTCGAATTCCGAAGATTTTTCTTTGAATCTTACTATGAAAAAGCTGAAAAGATTCGTACTACGAAGAAATACAGCTAAAGTTATTTCATGCTTGCGTCGAATTTACCGTAACATACGAATGACATAGGTCAAATTTCATCGAAAGACATCTTGAGTGCGTAACTATCCTTCACTTCGTAAGGCCTTCTAAGTGTTGCTGTAAAAAATTCCGTACTTTGATCGGGAAATGTACAAAGATACACTTTCGTTCCAGGAACGTGACATCACGTTGAAACGAACGTGACAAAATGTCACGTTCGTTTGAGCATTGAAGCACATTCCTTTAGGTGTGAAATGGCAAAAAATCAGCTTGTTCACATTCTAACGAAAGTGACAAAATGCTCAAACGAACGGGACATTTTGTGACGTTCGTTTCAACATGATGTCACGTTCCTGGAATGAGAGCGTAGTACGGAAGAACGGAAGAAAGTACGAAACGTCTGTACTTATAACTCGTGCACTGAGACGTCATGTTCGTTTGAATATCATGTCATGTTCGATTGTACGTGAATCCGGCCTCGTCCAGGCTCGGGAACAGGCGATTGATTGGCAGTTTAACGAATGTGACAGAATTCTCTACAAATCGAAGAGCGTTCATTGCATGCTCCACCTGAAGCATGCCCGCAAGCACGCTCTAGCTGGCGCGTGCACTGCAAACCTAACTGTCTACTAAGTACACACTTACAAATGCATGCCTGCAAGCACGCACTTACAAACGCATGCTTGGCCAAGTACACACTTACGAATGCATGCTTGCAAGTGTACACTTACAAACGCATGCTTGACGCATGGAGTTATACGGCGTCAAGCATGCGTTTGTAAGTCTGTACTTGCAAGCATGCATTTGTAAGTGTGTACTTAGTAGACAATTAGGTTTGTAGTGCACTACAAGATCAAATGTGTGCTTAGTACACAGCTATGGGAGCGTACTTGCAAGCACACATCTATAGCTGTATGCTTGGACAAGCACACATCTATAGGTGTGTGCTTGGCAAGCACACAGCTACAGGTGTATGCTTGGCAAGTACACATCTATAGGTGTATGCTTGGCCAAGCACACTTTAATCCCACCCATTTAAAGGCATACTCCTACAGCTGTGTGCTTGGCCAAGCATACATCTAGATGTGTGCTTGTCCAAGCATACATCTATAGATGTGTGCTTGTCCAAGCATACACCTATAGATGTGTACTTGCCAAGCATACACCTATAGATGTGTGCTTGCAAGTACGCTCCCACAGCTGTGAACTAAGCACACATTTGATCTTGTAGTGTGTGCCTGCCAAGCACATACACTTACTAGTCATACATGCCATGTACACGCTTCTTGATGCAGGCAATTCTCCCTATCCCTTTTGCTTCAAATGCTGCTGTAAGTGCATGCGTTGCAGGCATGCGCTTTATAGACCGTGCTTGTAGGCCTGCTCCAGGTAGAGCGTACAATGCACGCTCTTTGATTAGCAGACACTGTTAAAAAATTTTGCTGAAAATTCAGACTTTTTTGACTGAAGTAAATATGCAGAACATCCTACTGAAAATTCAGACTAAATCCTGGTCTGAAATTTTCAGACTTACACAAGTCTTAACCTTTCAGACAGGTCGTAGTCTGAAAAATTCAGACAAAATTGTCTCAATTACTAGATTGTTTTGTCTGAAAGTGGCAGCAGGAAATTTTCCCGTAACTCGGTGAAATGATAATGTTCGCATCCGAACCTCAAAGGAGAGACGTACTCCAAGGAACCGTCTAGGTAAAAAATTGAGTGTAGGGCAATGTCCCCGATGTGGGACTCTTCCCTGCACTCACCTGGAGCTGGCATGACGCACCCTAGGAAACGACGGCACGGAGCCAACCGCGAGAGGTAACTTCAAATGTCAATTGTTAAACTCGCGCGTTTGCTACAGATATAAATTTGGTATGGGAGCGTGTGTTTCGTCATAGCCAATAGAGTGATGGCCATTTCGGGTTAAAAATATTAAAAATTTAACAGAATAAAACGTTTTTAACAACAGCAGGCTCTTTACCGACACTGGCGCCACCTAGCGGAGAGAAAAATGCTTTCGTTTTGTCTGAAGTCCCTGAAACGGAGTCGGATTAAATTGAATGTAAGACTAATTGTGAGTTAACCCAATGTTAGGTTGGAAGAAAGTTGTCCAATTTTCTCTTATGTTTGAACATATTTCAGAAAGTAGTCTGAATCCGAAATTCAGACTCTTGAGGTCTGGGAAGTCTGACGCAAGTTCATATGAATTTTGAGAATGAGTACAAATATTAAGACACTTCGAGTCTGAACCAAGCTTTCAGACAAAGCGTTTAAGAACTAAGACAAAAACTCTGATTTTTCAGAATTTAGTCTGATTTACAGATTCAGACCGCTAAGTCTGACAAAATTGGTCTGAATTTTCAGAATTTTTTTAACAGTGTCGAGTTACACTACAAACCTAATTGTCTACTAAGTACACACTTACAAATGCATGCTTGCAAGTACACACTTACAAATGCATGCTTGCAAGTACACACTTACAAACGCATGCTGGGCCAAGTACACACTTACAAATGCATGCTTGCAAGTACACACTTACAAACGCATGCTAGACGCCGTATAACTCCATGCGTCAGGCATGCATTTGTAAGTGTGTACTTGGCCCAGCATGCGTTTGTAAGTGTGTACTTGCAAGCATGCATTTGTAAGTGCGTGCTTGCACTGTTATTCAAATTGCGATAACCACCGTATATATTTTGCAATAAAAAACTTATCACATTTTTTCTGCTATAATGACAACTAAATATCTGCAATAAAAAATTTATAGCTAAATTTTGCAATAAAGTATCACATTTTTGCGATAATGACTACAAAGAAAATGCAATAAAAAGTTATCGCAGAAAAAAATGTGATAAAAGTTACTACAAAACGCTCCATTATCGCAAAAATTATGGGGTGGTTATCGCAAAAAAAGTGTAATAACAAAATTATCGCACTCCAGGATGCGATAAATCGTGGGAATCGCAAACTCGGTTTTATCGCAAAAGTTTGTAGTAAAAGTATCGCAAAATGAATGACAGTGTGCAGGCATGCATTTGTGAGTGTGTACTTAGTAGACAGTTAGGTTTGCAGTGTAAAACGAACGTGACACGAATCATGTTTGAACGAACGTGACCACTGGTATTTTTAATCTGATAAGTTTCATACAATTTACTGCGATGAAAAGGCTAGTGTGATTCCTTCAAATATCGCATCTGTGGCAGCAATAAGGCTCTTAGGTTTTGGCCGAACTGGGCATAGATTATCAGTTTTGATGTGATGAAATGATAACTACGCTAATAAAGTGATAAATGCGCTAATGCAATACATTAATTATTGCACTTATAATGCAATAAATTTTTCATGGCGCTACTAATGCAATAAAAATGTTATTGCTTTTGAAATAAGATCATTATTACACTAAGAAAATCAGTGACGTCACATTCCCGGATTCCCAGTGTGCAATCTTGTACGGAAGTTAAGTTTGTTGGGCAGGTGCGGGCGGTCCAGGCAAATTATTGACCAGACATGTTCCGTGCCTTTTCTGCGTACCTCTTTCTCGCAGGGTACTGAACGTGTGACTTTGTTTCGCTCGCAGCCGTGACTTCGGCCTGGTGCACGTGGACTACGAACACGGCAGCCTCAACAGAACGCTCAAGGACTCCGCGTCCTTCTGGGTAGAGCTGGCCGAGCGGCGAGTCGTCCCGCTGGTGGTGCCCTCGTCGTCCCCCTTCAACCGCGTCTCGCCGGCGCTGCTACTCGCCCTCGCGTTCGCCAGGGCAGTCAGCGACATCTGAAATCGTTCGAAATACAACCAGTGCTGCCAGTCAGGAGGAGAGGCAAAAGCGAACCCCATGACACTTCAAACCTATTTGTTTGTGACTATGGGGGCTGACTGCTGTAATACTTCGTGCACAGCACAATTAAACAAGGACAATATCTATAAAACCTAATCCATAACACCATCAAACGTCGCTTGTGTAGTACAGTTTCGTAAAATTGTAGCTCGCGAAAGTTCAGCTATGTCTGAATGTAAAGTAAGAGTGCACCATAATATCTAACAATGAGATTTGGCCAATGTTATTCGTATGTTACAATGAATTCGGCGCAAGCAAAGTACGAAGCAATATTGCTTCGTAACACGAATCTTTTTAGCTTTCTCATTGTAAGATACAAAGAAAAACCTTCGTAATACGAATAAAAACCAACTTCGTAATATGCTTGCGCCATTTCCTTCGTAATATGGGAAATTTCTTCGTAAGACATTTAGATTGTGTCGAAACAGCGCTTAAACAGATGACAGGGTGCTGAGGGTCTTCAGCATGTGCGGCTGTGTTTAGGGGCTCGGAAGCGCGAGCCAAAACCTAGTCTCCGATTTCATTCTTCTTATTCTTAGGCTTAAGGCTTAGCTAACTACAGTTTTTTTCGGCTCTGGTATAGTTAGCTTTGTGAATCTGACCCTCAAGGTGGTCTCCTTATCCCCAACAGGCAAAGGCCTGGTGGCTCCAGGATCATCGTCATCATTGTTGTTGCCATCAGGACGAGTGAGCCTAACGGGAGTGAGAACAAAAGCACATATCGAGGGGTCCTATTCAAAAGATCTTATCTGGGCGTTCCCCCAAGAGAATCTTATTTTAAACGCAGGCAAGTTTCACTCTTTAGGTTCATTTGGGACGACAGTAAGCGGAATATATTTCTACATGCACTTTTGGTTTCATTGATCTTTCATCTTCAGATTTACGTGAACTAAATTGCAAATTATATTGATATGTAGCTGTATTAAATGATCAAACTAAGTGAAATTCGCCTGCGTTTAACATAAGATTCTCTTAGGGGGAACGCCCAGATAAGATGTTTTGAATAGGACCCCTCGATATTAAAAACTTATGCTTGAACTGTACAAAGTAACACGACATCAGGTACTACACTGCATATTTTGATACATTAATTGAATTCTGATGTCCATGTGATTCGATAGGTTATGGCAGGGGAAATAACAACACAGCACAAAAATTACATAGACAGCATAAAACGATGACCTAGAATGCAATTTAAAACTAATGTACGTTCAATTCATGTGACATCAGGAAATGAAACAGCAATCCGCGCAAAAAATATTGCAAAATTCCATACCTTTCTATCAGTTGCGTCTTGTTCCCGCTCACTCCCAGGCCTCGTTTACGGCATTCGTCTTGAAGTTGAGTCTTCTTTAATTTTCCCCACCCTTCTACGCTCTAGGACATTTTGTATTCTTTGTCATTTACTATTTAACTAACTATGGTTTAATATTGCCACCATCCATTCCCGCAAACGCCCACCTGACACGCCTCCCGCGCACCGACGCTACGCTTCACAGTGAATTTTTCATAGCGACCTCGCCCGGTGCTGTCATCTAGCGGCCAACCCGCCCCGAAGCTTCGCGGCTCAAACCTCATTCTTTATAAGCCCTTATTCCGTCATTTTTCAGTCAAATTTGGGTGTCTTGAAAATTCCTGAATTAATACGGGCCATACCCACAACCGATCCGCGATCCCCAAGAATGCGAGGACTATCGAACATGACCCTTTCTGTGCAGAGCACCTTGAACCTTCCTTGTCATTTTCGCTGATGCCCCCCCCCCTTTCCTCCTGAATTAATGAGAGTAGGCGTCGCGTGCCGGATAAGCCGTGCATGCTCACGTGCGAACGGATGAGGAGGCGAGCACAACTGACGCGTGTGCGCCCCAATGTGAGCCCAATGTTTGTTGAATGTCGATTCGCTCTGGGAACGTGCAGGGCAACTGAGTGCGTGGCAAAATTCGGACAGGATTAGAAGCATGACGAAGGGGCAGCAGGGGCATTCCACACCCACTCTAGAAACTGAAGAGAGTGCATGGCATGCTCCTCCTGAAAGTCAACCACAAAGCACGCTCTTCCCAAGAGCATGCTTGCAAGCACTCTCTGGGATAAAGCGTGCTGCCTCACTATTATATGGACTCATATCAACGAAGAGGCACGCTTTCATCCTAGACAGTGCTTGCAAGCATGCTCCTGGGAAGAGTGTGCTTGCCAAGCATGCTCCTGGGAAAAGTGTGCTTGCAAGCATGCTCCTGGGAAGAGTGTGCTTGCAAGCATGCTCCTGGGAAGAGTGTGCTTGCAAGCATGCTCCTGGGAAGAGTGTGCTTGCCAAGCATGCTCTTGAGAAGAGTGTGCTCGCAAGCATGCTTCTAGTAAGAGTGTGCTTGCTAAGCATGCTCCTGGGAAGAGTGTGCTTGCCAAGCATGCTCCTGGGAAGAGTGTGCTTGTCAAGCATGCTCCTGGGAAGAGTGTGCTTGTCAAGCATGCTCCTGGGAAGAGTGTCCTTGCCAAGCATGCTCCTGGGAAGAGTGTGCTTGCCAAGCATGCTCCTAGTAAGAGTGTGCTTGCAAGCATGCTCCTGGGAAGAGTGTGCTTGCAAGCATGCTCCTAGTAAGAGTGTGCTTGCCAAGCATGCTCCTGGGAAGAGTGTGCTTGCAAGCATGCTCCTAGTAAGAGTGTGCTTGCCAAGCATGCTCCTAGTAAGAGTGTGCTTGCAAGCATGCTCTTGGGAAGAGCGTGCTTTGTGGTTGACTCCTTGGAGGAGCATGTCATGCACTCTCTTCAGTTTCTAGAGCAATTAGCAGGTCGCGTTCCCGATTTCGTTCCTTTCGCGCTCAAATTTTACCTGCCATTAGGGTAAGATGACCCTAAAATTTTAGGGTCGAATTATGAATATTTCCGGATGTTGCAATTTGAAATTTTCTTTAAAATTTCTTTTAGTGATTTTGTACAAAGTGTCAACTTTTGAGGGAATCCCTCCTGCTTTCGAAGTTTTCGACTCAAAAGGTCTGCATTACCATTCGACGTAAAATTCACCGAGGAATCCGAATCCGTCGCCGAAAAGTCTACGACCTTTTGGTTCGAGCTCCAGAACGGTTGAAAGTTGAAAAAACGCTATTATTTTCGTGAAAATTACAGCAAATGTTGACTCTCAGTCACGTGTGGCGTATGGTTTGGCCACCAGGGCTACCCGGGGAAGTGCGGCCGGTGGGTTGAGGTGAGAGAAGCCGGTTATGCTGCTCGCTACGCTTCTGCTCCGAGAAGTGGAGGTGGGAGCAGCAGGGGGTGCGGATGCACCTTCGACGTTCCGTCAGCGCGGCGTGGAACTAGAGTCCCCGCAGGCTGGAAGGGCTGAAACACCCAGTTTCCGCCGGCAAGCGGCTGGCTCGCTGCAGCGAGCAGTGGGCAGCCGACTAGTGCACACTTATCTGCAGGCTAGTGACTATAACCCGAGGACAAGCCGCTAGGCGATCAGCTGACTTCGCTTTGATTAGGTCACCGTGGCACAGTGGGTCAAAACGGTAAAAATCGGGAAAAAAATATTTTCGTACGCTGAATTACTCTCCCGATCGGAGCCTGAGGTGGCCATTCGGATTCCCCAAGAAAATTTGAGTCAGAATCATGAAAATAGCCGTGGCTTTTTGAATACCCGACGATGTGTGGGTCATATTAAGAGAGTGTAATATTTGATTTTAGCCCATTTAGCTGTTTGGAGGCCCATATATCGGCGGCATTTGAAAAAGCCACGGCGATTTTTCATGATTCTGACTCAAATTTTCTTGACGAATCCGAATCTGGCCACCTCAAGTTCCGGTCGGGAGAGTAATTTCGGGAAAATATTTTTTTTCCCGATTTTTACCTTTTTGACCCACTGTGCGTGGCGCAGCAGTGCCAGGCGGCCGTGTGCCGGCACCGGTGACTGTTCGTATGGTGTTTGGATGACACGACACAAGGTGCTGCGCTGACAGGACCAGTGGAGCGCGTATCGGCTGCCCGCTGCGAGCCAGCCGCCAGCCAGCACACAGAGGTAGGCGTAGCGAACGGCATCCCCGGCTTTTCATACCACAACCCACCGCCTGCACTTCCCCGGGCACCGTAGAACGGGGTGATATGAGACATGAGGGAAAATTGTGACAAAGCGCACTTTCTTCGGGCTTGTTGTCGTGTTGCTCTCTAGCGGTCGTCCGGAAGACCACCGTGAATATTTTTTTTCGTGATCTAGGAGGCGTTGGCAGCTCACAGGAAACGCACGGAGGCAATCAGAGACTCGCTAGGATTATTTAGAACCAAAAAAAAAATCACTGAATTCTGACAAGTTTTATAAGTTAGTAAAAACCTCTCCAGAAACCTCGGTTAGAACTCAGGCTTTCGTCCGAACGAGGTTTAAATATGTAGGCAATCATGTCAACATGATCAGGACAAAATTTGGTTCCGATATGCACTCTCATTCCCGGAACGTGACATCACGTTCAAACGAATGTGACAATATGTCACGTTCGTTTGAATGTGACAATATGTCACGTTCGTTTGAATGTGAACAACCTGATTTTTGGTCAATTCACACCCAAACGGATATGTCACAATGCTCAAACAAACACTCTTAAGAGCCTATGAAACATTTGTTTCATAACTACAAAGTAAATGAAGGCATCGTAGAATTGCTCCGTAATTATGAAGAATGCTTCGTATTACTAAGGGTTTTGCTTCTTAATACGAAGTGTTTCCTCGTAGGTTTTACAATGCCGTCATTTTCTTCGTATTACGAAGCGACTTTTCGGAGAGTTTTTACTGTGAACGTGACATTTTGTCAAGTTCGTTTCAACGTGGTGTCAGGTTCCTGGAATGAGAGTGTGTCCAGAGCCACTCCTGGGCACTAGAACATTTGTTCCTTCGTGCTGACCTCTGTGCCGTTGCCCCCCTTCAATGCACGAATCCCTGAACCTCAATCGTTACAATATCGAAAAATCGCGTTTCACAGCCCAGATTTGGCGCTGCATGGGCAGCATACTTCGACAACAACAGTGGCATATTCCGAAATGCACCAGACGCTCAGCGCCTCCCTGGCTCCGTGGTGCTGGCTGTTCCGCATAGATGGCCCGAAGGCGCGACTGCAGCGTTTGTGGTTGTTACTTCTCAGGAGCACCGTAAGTTCTCCCAGTCGTGGCACCAATTTTGGAGGGCGATGGACCGGTCAAAGGCACCAGCACCATCACTCATTGAAGTCTATGAAGCATGTGCTTCATAACTACAGAGAAAATGAAGGCATTGTAGAATTGCTTCGTATTTTGAAGAAATTCTTCGTATTACGAAGGATTTTGCTTCACAATAGGAAGCATTCGTTTCTTCGTATTACAAAGCGGCACTGTTAAAAAATTTTGCTGAAAATTCAGACCATTTTGACTGAAGTAAATATGCAGAACATCCTACTGAAAATTCAGACTAAATCCTGGTCTGAAATTTTCAGACTTACATAAGTCTTAACCTTTCAGGCAGGTCGTCGTCTGAAAAATTCAGGCAAGATTTTCTCAATTATTGGGTTTTTTTGTCTGAAAGTTGCGGCAGGACAGTTTTCCCACAACTCGGTTAAATCATAATGTTTGCATCCGAACTTCAAAGGAAAGACGTATTCCAGGGAACCGTCCAATTAAAAAATTGAGTATAGGGAAACGTCCCCGAAGTGGGACTCTTCCCTGCACTTATCTGGAGCTGGCCTGACGCTCCCAAGGAAACGACGGCACGGAGCCACCCGCGAGAGGTATCTTCAAATGTCAATTGTTAAACTCGCGCGTTTGCTACCAATATAAATTTGGTATCGGAGCGTGTGTTTCGTCATAGCCAAGAGAGTGATAGCTATTTCGGGTTGGAAATATTAAAAATTTAACAGAAAAAGGCGTTTTTAACAACAGCAAGCTCTTTAGCGACACTAGCGCCACCTAGCGGAGAGAAAAATACTTTCGTTTTGTCTAAAGTCCCCGAAACGAAGTCGGATTAAATTGAATGTAAGACTGATTGTGTGTTAACCTAATGTTTGGTTGGAAGAAAGTTGTCCAATTTTCTCTTATGTTTGAACATATTTCAGAAAGTAGTCTGAATCCGAAATTCAGACTCTTGAGGTCTGGAAAGTCTGACGCAAGTTCATCCGAATTTTGAGAATGAGTACAAATATTGAGACACTTCGAGTCTGAACCAAGCTTTCAGACAACACTCCAAATCGAAAGGCGGTAATATTTCCACCCTTTACTGGCGGTAATTGGCTATTGGCGGGCTCCAGGTTTTACCGCCAATACGAAGGCGGTACAGAAATTACCGCCCTTACAGAACCGTTTGTACCGCCTTTAAAGAGCTTTACCGCCGATTTCTTGGCGCACTGAGAGAACGTAAAAGGCGGTAATATTTTGTACCTCCTTTTTCGCACCATCTCAATGGCATGCAATGGGCGGTAATACTTTGTACCGCCTTTTTCGTTCAATTTGTAGGGTGCGTAATTGGCGGGCTCCAGATTTTACCGCCAATAGAAAGGCGGTACAGGTTTTACCGCCTTTTCCACACCATGTGTACCGCCAATAGATTTGTAGTGAAAGCGTCCAAGAAGTAAGACAAAAACTCTAATTTTTCAGAATAAAGTCTGATTTACAGATTCAGACCGCTAAGTCTGACGAAATTGGTCTGAATTTTCAGAATTTTTTTAACAGTGCGGTTCTTCGTAGAGTTTTTACTGTGATCTCTGAACAGTATTATGCATTATTGTCCATTAAGTTTCGACATTTTTCAAGACGAAATCAACCCCCCAAGCACTGAGGCGGGGTACGGACTTTAATCTTTCCACTTCTGTTTCCGAACAACAATCTCGTCGGCTTCGGTGGTTGCAGGGATCCCTGGTGCTGGTGGCCGTCACCAACTTGATGCTCCTGGCCGCAGTGGTGCAGTCATCAACTCTGCGTGAAGCGACCAACGGCATCCTGATGCTGTCGGGCGTGTACTCGTGCTCGGCGACCCAAATGTTCTATCGCTTGCGGGGCGAGCGCGTGGCGAACGTCCTTCACGATATTCAGCAAGTCGCCGTCATCGTGGAGGCGAATGCTCTGCCCGAGGGACGGGTTGGTGTTCTTCCCGTTCGTGAATTCCCATGAGCGCGTGGCAGTCGCGTCAAACGCCGTGAGCCCTTAACTCTAGAAACGAAACTGTATGACCAGGAGAGGATCGAGACAAAATATAACACTACGATAGGATTGGATAGGCCAGGGGGTGGCAACGGCCTAGGGAGAGCGTGAAGCGATGCTCGCGCCGTCAGTGCAGAGGTTGCGCACTTGTTCGAGATTATGAAAACTAGACTGTGTTTTTCTAAACGCTTTCCACCGATGGAAAGGGCTTTAAATTTAGGGTGCATTAGGCTAATTGCTCTTCTCGAAACTCCCACAAAAAATCACGAGAAATCATAAAAGTTAGGAAAAACTCGAATGCGCCATGTTGATGTAAATGATTCCGCCCTTGTGTTCGGTTGAATTGGAAGTATCGGTCAATTTCTGTAAACTGCTTGTAGCAATTCTCAGTAGCCCCTTGTCGATATACTCTGTAAGGCCTTACAGTATTCTCCGTTGGACCTTACAGTGTTCTCCGTAGGACTATACCAGACTGTAAGATCCTACGCAGAACATTGATAAAAGGGCTACGGAGAATTACACAAATGCATACAGTTCAGCTGACAGAACCGGTGCGCCTGCCCACGATACTGTCCTGTATTTTTCCCCACATCCGGTATAATGGAAGTTAACCTTGTTCAGGGTTCAATTTCACGTGAACGCGGTTCGCTAGAAAACAACGCACGCTTTCATGCGTAGCTACGCACAAATTCATACTAAAGCGCATGCACAATTAAGGGCAAAGCTTATACACAAAAACTAAATAGTAATTTAGTATTAACAACTATAAACATAAAACAATTATGACCTGGGAATTATGGTACATTATTGATGTTTGCTCCTGGAGGATAACAGGCCACGGTACGCGAAAGTTGATGGTGACACTGAACTATGAATAGCGTTCTCTAAACTACTGTTGCCTGCAGTTTTGAATTTGAACTAAGAGTTTCGCATTTCAAACTGAACTGAAACAATAAGGTTACGCCCTCCTGAAAGAACCTGTGCTGTCGACATTAGTTTCATGTCTCGACTGTTACAGGTTTTGTGTCACAAAAGTCGATGCGTAAGTAAGACATGTCTGTACGTTGAAGCTTGTGCGTTCGTCACTCTCGGACCCATATTATAGACTTTTTTGTCTCTTGCTTGTAAAGTTTTTAGAGCAGACGTACAACGAACTATTTCCTCTTTAACCGTGCACAATTTTTATCATTTTAAAGAGGGTCAATAGATCGTCAATAGATCATATCATGTAGACATTAAAAGTACATCGCAAATGACAAAAAGTCAAGTTTAATGGACTAAACACCCTACATAATGAACAAAAAAGTGCAGAGCTAAAGAGACAACAATAATTCATGTAACGTTTGAACAAAAAAAACTTTTTGGCAAGAAATAGAAGTCAATTCGAGGCTGAGAGAGTTAATTCGTCCGTTCGTCCAATTGAACAGTCACTGTAATTGTCACTGATTATATCTTCTAAAATAAGTGTGAGTGATTGTTTTCTAAACGTACTTTGTGGAATGAAATTGCAAGTGCTCCACACAACAGTTAATTAATTATTCTGTGAGAACGAAAAGATCGTTTGCACAAATTATTTAGGTAACTACTCTGGTAAATTTAGCCCAAACGTCTTTCTGTATGGAGCCGAGCGAATGTCCTCCCGGTCCTGTCACATCTGAAGAACTATTTAGGGAGTCTCCAGCGTAGTAAAAGACGTTTTTCCTTAGAAAGCCTTGGCCAACGCGGCTCGGACCAATCGTCGGATGGTCATGGTGCAGTTACAATTCTTCTTCGTCCTCACGGGGGTCGTCTGGGTCCAAGTCATTGCCACTGGCGAGCCCAAGGCCCCTATGTGGCCCGCGCTCGGCCCGGGCCGGTGGGGTGCGTGGTCTTCGGGCGTGCTGCAAATGATCGCCATGCTGGTCGGCTGCGTCAGCTACTTCTCACTTATTGCACTACTGGGCTGCGCAACGGCCTCCCTCGGCGGCCTGTACTTGGCCTTGGGAGGAATGATTGCCTCACCCAATCAGCGATCTCAGGTTGGTGGCAAACGTTTGACCGGGGAGGCATATTCATTCTATGTACTTACGAAAAGTTTGCAGTATATAGAGTTAACAGCAAAATAATCGTTATTTTGCAGAAAAATCCCTAACAGTTAAAGTTCCCGAAGCCAAATCCTTGATACGATTTCCAGATTATTCGAGTTGTGAAGCTGCATCAACGCGTCAACCGACAGGCGCGAGAAATTGAACTGCTTTTTAACGACATGTTGGTGCATCATCTTCTGGGTGTGCTCACTGTTCCACTGATGTGTGCACTTCAGGCAAGTGGGGGACACGGGTCATGAACTTTGCTTGGCAGGTTGCAATGAATACTCAGACTAATCCGACTAGAGAACGGGTCCAGGTCTCCACACTAAATGTTTATGTACAATTTTGTACGTGGTGATGCATAATTTTAAACTTGTGTGCCGTCGTGCATACACTCTCAGACTCGTATTGACTTTTTATCTGTTGCCATAAAGGTTTTTGTGCAAACGTAATATGTACTATTTTCTCTTTGGCTATGCACTAATTTGTTCATTGCATAATGTTTATAGTCCATTAAACCGGACTTAATGTCATTTGTAAAGTACTTTTCAATTTCTACATGATCTATTGACAATTATATCCCTAAAACGATCAAAATTGTGCATAGTTAAGGAGGAAATAGTACATTTAACGTTTGCTCAAAAACCGCTATAAGCAAAAGAGAAAAATGTCCATATAAGTCTGAGCGTGTGAAATTGACCGGTAACCGAATTTGCATAAATCTATGCATTTTCACGCATGATATTATGCAAATTCCCCGCATGCACAAAATCGTGCAAGTGGCACGTACAAAATTCTACATAAACATTTAGTGTGTCCGGGGCTTGCTGATTAAACCAGCCCAAATCTTCACAAATTCCCTCTTGTCCGCTACACCGCGCTACACCCTCATTCCAGGAACGTGACATCACGTGGATGTGTCACAATATGACGTTCCTTTGAGCATTGTGTAACATTCGTTTGAATGGGAACAAGGTACACTCGTGTAAATTTTGTCAGAATGTCAGAAACATGTCTGAAATCCTGATCAAAATTCGCGCACCTCTGAAAGCTGAAATTCTGAAAACTTATGCTGATATTGATGGCGAGTTCTGCAGAATGTCAGAACATGTTTTCAGCTGTCAGAGGTGCGTGATCAGGTTTTGATCAGGTTTTCAGACACAATTCTGACATTCTGACAAGATTTACACGAGTGTAGGCGTATACGCCAGACAGTGGCTTGTCGTAATACGCTTCGCGATGCTGCGCCAGTTACCCTTGCTGTCCCAAGTTACCCCGGTTTACGGTACCTGAAATTAGCGCTGAATCGAAGCTTAAGGTGGGTAGATGATAAAATTTAACCCTCAAATCCATGACAGCGCCACAACTTTCACAATTTCCAAAAACTTCTCAAAAGTGTTCGAAGTTACCCCGTTTCACGGTAACATATTGTTCACCATAAATACTAAATTGTCATCAATTAAAGACTATTTTTGAAGTCAATTGTCCTTGACTTGTCAATAGCAAATTGACTTTAAGTCAATATAACGAACAAAATATTACATAGATATTGAGGAAATAGTACTTTTTATTGCTGTGTACAAAAAACTCTTTAACAAAGGACAAAAAGTCAATAACAATCTGAGAGTGTAATCATATTTTGGCGAGACTTTTGTTTCTCTCCACACTATGGCGAGACTCTTCTGTCTGGTCAAATTTGGGCGATCAGACTCAATTTTCAGTTTTCAGTGCAGGGATCGTGATTTTTATTTTGCAGATAATGTTTCGCGACCTGGACCCCATGACCATCACGGGATCACCTTTAATAGTCGGAGTTTTCCTCCCACTGGCTTTTCTCAGCCAGGACCTCGCGGACGCCAGCGCGGATGTGGGTGATCGCGCCTTTGAGGCGGCTTCCAGCCTAACCGGGTACGAGTGGCACATCTCTGAAATACGCCTAGGCCTCCGATAGTTGGATCCCACCTGTTTGTGCAGCGCGAGAAAGATCCCGATTGCACTGATATCGAAAGGATGGTGAATTTGACACATCATGCTGGGATGAGACCTAAAATATGGTTCTTATTCTATTTCAAAGTTGCAAGAATAACACCAGGGCTTCTCATGGTCACATGAATCGTTCCGGAGCCAGCATGGAGTTAGTGAACAATCAAATGCCCATCGGTAGACTTCGTACTTCTACCAAATTTTCTAACAGGAAATTAAAATTGCAGAATCTGTAGTGTACTTTTAGACTGACATTGACTTTTTATCTTTTGTCAAAGAGTATTTGATCCAGGAAGCGGAAGAAGGGGATAACTCAATTTTGGCCATTTTCCAGGAGAAACCAAAAACTGTTAGCAGGGAAAACTAAAACAAAACAAATGAATGTTGCAGATGTTAATAATTTCAAAAAGCATTAATAAAATTTTGGAAAAAAATCAAAAGGGTAAGGTCACTCCGTAGAGGATTTCTGCGACTTGTCACTTTCCGTTGAAATGGAAAACAGAGGCAGCTCACCTTATATTTCCTAAACAAAGAGGAATTTGGAGACAAGTCAAGTGGAACAATAGTCTGCATAAAGTGTATGTTACTCTGGTGTATTTTTTGGACTTGGCTCTTTTTTCCAAATTGAAATTTAAAATTAAGGGGGGGTTAAGTTGAGTTGATTCTTTTTACACTAGATTCATAAAAATACAAGTTGAGTTATATCCTTTTGCCAATTTGTCAAACGGACTCATGTAGACTTCCGTTGACTTATCTCCATTTTCCAATGAAATTTAGACCGTAAAAGGGGTTAAGTTGAGTTATACCCTTTTTCCTTGTGGATTTTCTCCTAAACTGCTTGGAATTCAGTCAAATAATTTGATGTAATGATGGAAACCATTCTAAGGCACAATAATAAAATAAAAACTCAATTTAGGGATAAGTCAAGTTATTCCCTTCTTCCGCTTCCTGGATCATTTTACAAAGCAATAAAAAGGACTTTTTCCTCAATATCTATGTAAGGTTTTGTTTGTTATAGTGACTTAGTCAGTTTGCTATTGACGAAGAGTCCATACCCAATTGGCTTTAAAAAATGTCAATGATTGCTGACAATTTAGTCTTTATAGAGAACAATATTGTGCATAGTTACAAAGAAAACACTGCATATTGTTGCTGCTTAAAAACTACTTCATCAAAGGATAAAAAGTCAATAATAGAGTGATAAAGTCAATACGAGAGAGTATGGTCTGTGTGCCTCCCAGCGCAGAGACCTACTCACAAACATGAACTCGTCTCAGCACGACAAACAGAAAACGTGAATTTATGCCATAGGCTAAGTTGCGATGTAAGGAAGCATTTAAGCTTCGAAAGTGCCAAACATCTATATATTTTCCACGTAAAGGAAAATTTGGCACTTTTGAAACTCATATTCACTCTCAGACAGACCATTGACTTAGTACATGGTTTTGACATTTTGTCAATAGTACACTGTTAAAAATGGTTGTTCCAAAACAACAACACAGTTACCAACCTTGACAACGCTGTTGTTTATAAACAAGTTTGCTTGTTTTAAAACGACAAATTCGTTGCTAATTATTTTTCTGACTTCTGCTGTTTCAAAACAATATTTTGCTGTGTACAAACAACCAGGACAATCTAAGAAGTGATTACTGCGGGTCACTGGGACTTTACTAGGTCTGCAACTTAAACGGCAATCAAAATTGATGGAAATAAGGCTTTACCTCAGTTTTTCATAATATTAAGGGAAAGCTACAGGATATTAGTCAAATGAGCTCGAAGGAGATTCTCCCTTCTTTGACCATTTCAGACTAAAGAATGCTTCAGCGAAGCCCTTTTTAACATCTGAGAAAAGACATGCATTTTACCTCCCATCAGGACCCAAGTAATGCTCCGAAGAACATCTGTTTAAGCCCTGAGAAAATGTCTCCGAAAAAAAGATGGAAAATGAATGGAGTCTCCATGAACGTGATTATAGGGTTTTTTTCTCCATAAAATTTCGGAGCTTATTTGTAACAGTGTAGGGGAAAACGAAGGCATTAAAACTATTCGCGAACAAGAGCGGCGTGAATTAGTATCAGACTTCTAGGCTGCTCATCCAAAGGCATCGGCCTCACCTTCACACGCTTTTATAAGAGCCTGCATAAAGGGCAACTTGTGACCACTTCCTTCTTATTACGAACAAATTTCTGTGTACCAAGACAGATTTGTATCGTAAAGTACTGAGAATTAGCTAAGTATTATGACTGCACGGCATTTCTCAGTAGGAAATTGGGAGTGTACACTGAAAAAAAATTTCAGTATATCCAACGGACATAACATTTTTTCTTACTGAACCGTACAGTAGAATATCGTTAGCTGGGAATTCAAATAGATTTTACGGAACGGCCATTCAGTAGACGCTACTACAAAATTGTTGTGGATGCTACTGATCGCGTACAGTAAATGGGACTGCTGGTCAAAAGCAGTCGGGGGAGGGGGCGCGCCCGGCCTCACCCCACCCCCACCCCCTTTCGCCCTGTTAGTGTTCTATGTGTGATTCCCAAAGCACTTGAGAAAATTGTTCACCAGCAAATAACAGAATATGTTGAAAGTAATGGCATCAGTAATCCACTCCAATCTGGTTTTAAGAAAAGGCATAATACAACTACAGCTCTGATAAAAGTTACTGATGATTTGAGGAAATCTATTGATCAAGGGATGGTAAATTTGTTGATTCTGTTGGACTTTAGTAAAGCTTTCGATAAAGTCCATCACAAACTGTTACTCGTGAAGCTCAAAGCACTTGGCTTTTCTGCTGCTGTAATTAAATGGATTGAAGAGTACCTGACAGATAGACTGCAAAGAATTATGTCTGGTGACGATTTTATTTCTGACTGGCTAAGCCCAGAAACTGGTGTACCGCAGGGCAGTGTGCTAGGGCCTTTGCTTTTCTCACTGTACATTTATGACATCCCAGATGTGCTTTGCTATAGTAAATACCATTTATATGCAGATGATCTCCAGATTTACATCAGCTTTTATCTTAAAGACTATGTAGCTGCCTGTTGTAATGCAAACTCTGATTTGTCGAAAATCGTTGATTTTAGTGCAAAGCACAATCTCTCTCTCTTAACATTGGCAAAACAAGCCCCATATTAGTGGGCTCTAATGCTTACATAAACAAGCTCAAAGATTTGAATATCCCGCAAATTTCTATAAATAGAAGTGTCTATACCATATCAGTCAAAAGTTGTTAATCTGGGTGTGACCATGGACAACACTCTCTGCTGGAATTACCAAGGAATAAATATTGTAAACCGGGTGTTTGCCACACTAGCACAAATTCGAAGGAACTTTGCATACCTACCAGCAGCGATAAGGCTCAGAGTTGTCAAATCACTTGTTTTCCCTGTGTTTGATTACTGTAATATTCTGTTTACTGACATGCTCGTTGATACCTCAACAAAAGTGCAAAGGGCTCAAAATGCATGTATTCGATTTGTCACAGGTGTAAGAAAATTTGATCACATCACCCCTTCATATATTAGTCTTAAAGTGCTTAAATTTGAGGACCGGCGAAGAATAGCTATTGCTCTGCTAACTTGGAAAATCCATAAATTCAAAATGCCTTGCTATCTCTATAAAAATTATGTGCTCATGTTTTCTGTCCACTCTCGCACTAATCGCTATACCCATCTCTCTGTTCAAATACCACGTCACCGCACTGAAAAGTATGCTAATTCATTTTTTATTTCCTCGTGTCGCCTGGGGAATGAATGTAACATCTCAACTTACCTACATTTGAACTTTTGTAGTCAACTTAAGAAAGCATTAACAGAATTAGCTCTAAGTAAATATGTGATGAATTCTGTCTCTTTGTAAGTGCCAAACCATGTCAGCTTTCATATGTCCTTGTCTATAGCTATTATGACTACTGTGTACCTAAATTAGTTATTATTTTTGTACTTGACAAATTGTAAGAAACTTTTATGGAGCAGGTGCGTTGCCGTTAGTGGGGCTTGTCAGCCCTTTGGTAAGCACCTAAATAAAAAATTATTCTATTCTATTATTCTATTCCCCTTCCCCTTCCACACTCGTCAATCCTAGCTTTCGACTTGGCTTGCTGCGACGAACTGCGACGGCCACGACTCGGAGTTGAACCCGGGCCGCCCGATCACAGAGTCATGACTGTACCACTCAGCCATGCCTGCGCGTTGAAGGCAGTGCATCCGGAGACGGTAGACAAGCACATCTGTGTCGGTGCGGCCCGGACAAAAGCGCGCCAGTGCGTCTCCAAAGGAGCGAGGGAGGGGGTAGCGCGCGGGTGGAGCCGAGGGCTCCGGCGGGGGTGAGGAGGTGTAGGGTGGGGGGCCCGACGACTAAGGTGCAGTAGCATCCACCGGACTGCAGTAGCATTTACTGTACGGCGCGCACTGAACTGTTCAGTAGAATCTACTGCCACTCGAACAGTAGCAGGTATTGCGCGCTCCATACAATATACTGCTAAGGGGTCTACTGAACGCGTTCAGTAGAATCTACTGAAACAGTTTTTTCAGTGTAGTTCTTACGAGGGGGCAACCACTCGCGAAGTCCTGTGTACACTTAATCGGCAGAAGTCTCGCGAAATCGCTTCGAAATGTGGTGAAATCTCACGAAATCCCATCAAAATCTGCGAAATCCCACGAAATTTGGCATAATTTTGACGCGAAATCTTGCGAAATCTCGACGAAATCCCTACCTTCAAAGAATCCTGTGTACAAAAAATTCTCGAGTGGTTGCCCCCTCGAGTTCTTCACGGAGAAAACCTTACAAACTATTTTGGCCCTTACAAAGAAAAGTAGTTTGTATAAAAAAGTATTTTGAGCATACGTAAGCTTACAAAGAAAATACTTCGTAATTAACGAACTATTTCTTCGTATAACAAAGTATTTTAGTTTGTTATATGTATGCTCAAAATACTTCGTAAGGTTTTAAGAGTAGAATGCCTTTGTTTCAACCATTGGCCCATCGGCTCAAGGTAGAGAGTTCCAGTGCCTGCAGCGAACCGTGGGCGCTGAACGCGAGGCGCGCGCTGCTCCTGGTGATGGTGGCGGCCGGCCGGCCGGCGCACCTCAGTCTCCGCGGCCTCGGCGTCCTCAGCCTCAAGAGCGCGGCGGGCGCCCTGCGTACCTGGTACTCCTGCTGCAGCGTGCTGGTCAACTCCAGCAGTGACACGCCGCACCATCGCAATCGTCACAACGTTGCGGCGTCGCAGTCGTGAAGGCCTTGCGACTGTCTCCACAGTCATTCAAATTATTGCAATATCCATATTTTGCTAAGACAAAATTTCTCACCATCTTTTGCAAATGGATATTGTAAACATGCAATAAAAATGTAGCAAAATCTCGCAATTGAAGTATTACCCTTCTGCAGGGATCCTTAACTTAAGATTCGACCAACACGGCTTTCATAACATCAAAAGACAATGTTCGCGAAAGGTTAAGGGCACTGACTGTTGCAAGTCCTTCCAATTACAAAAAGCTAGAAAAATAGCTTGAAAAGAAGTCAGAAGTTCCGGGCTATAGCTTTAACGCAGAAGATAACGTTATGACGCCTTTTCGAGGTAAGTTAAGGATCCCTGCTTTTTTCCATTATTGCATGCATACAAGGAAAAGTCAACAAAAAGTTTATTGCAAAAATTCTCTCAACACGAAATCATGCAACAGCTGTATTTTTGCACTCCAGGGTGCGATAAATCGTGGGGGTCACAAACTCGGTTTTATCTCAAAAATTTGTAGCGAAGCACCGCAAGTTGAACGACAGTGCAACAGTCCGGTTTGTAAATCTCTCACTCAAAAACCTTGCAAAGTATTCTCCGGCATTGTATTGCAAACTCTCTTCACTGTGGCAAAAAGGTACGGAAAATTCTGTTAATTTTTTTGCCAGGATTCTCCGTAGCCCGTAGCCCCTTATCAATATTCTCCGTAGGCTCTTACAGTATTCCCGTAGGACCGCACAGTATTTCCGTAGGACCTGGAAGACTGTATAGTCCTACGGAGATCACTGTAAGGTCCTACGGAGAATACTGTGCGGTCCCACGGAAAATACTGTAAGAGCCTACGGAGAATATTGACGAGGGGGCTACGGGGAATTACCACAAGCTGTTTACAGAATTTTCCGTAGCTTTTTGCCACAGTGTTACAAACTATTTTCTTTGCATTGCGAAGTATTTCTTTGCAACTTGCAAAGAAAATGCTTTGCAACGTTACAAACCAATGCTTCGCAACGTTGCAAACTTTTTTCTTCGCAACTAACGAACTATTTCTTTGCAATACGAAGAAAAAAGTTCGCAAGGTAGTTTGTAATACAATGCCGGAGAATGCTTTGTACTGCAAAGGACTTTTCTTTGCAAGCTTTTCTGAGTGCTCTGATTGCAGCTTGGTCAGGAAAAAAGGGAGGAAAGGTTAAGATAACAGTGTCGGCTTGATATTTTCATAAGGTTTTTCTGAAAATTCTATAGATGTTAGAGACCTGCTGGGACATTCCATGTGAAGTCAACCAGGCCTTAGCCACCTTGGGCTCCGATCCGGTTCTCGTTTTTAGGGTTTGTTAGCCCTATGGTCCCATGAAATAATCGGTACTTGGTTTGGGGTCCGGCCCCCCCGGGGCTGGGCTATGGCCAATTTACTTTTTTGCTAAATATTGGAACAACGCAACTTTGGAGGGCAATATCTCAGCAACCATTGGTCGTAGGTCAAATCCGAGACCAGATTTGGAAAGAGGAAGAAAAACTGAATCTTTTTGTCTTTGAAGTTTTTTTTGTCCAAAAACTTTTTATAAGTTTAAAAAATTTAGTGAAGTATTCAAATTAGCGCCATTTCCTAGATCCTCAACCGATTTGACCAATCTGGGCTTAAAAGATAGCTTAAACCCTTCCCTAAACGAAAATGTTAACCAAAAAATGTGTTAGGCTTCGTTCCCGAGAACGAGCCATTTTCGTGAACCCCTGCAACCACGTATTTCACCAAATTGTAGTGACGGCCGCACTCGATACCACACTGGACGCTCTCTTAGGTGTTTTCGGCTCAAAGCAAGTTTCCGGGGTTTCTTTTCTAAGGTCAGGGGACCCAAGCGCCTGTCAGGTAGGCCAACAACCAGCAGATCTGCAACGCACTAGTGATGACAGGGTGGCCTACCTTGCCCCGGGAAGAGGGGGACAGGCAGCGCGCTCTGGGCGATCGGACCAGTACTACACCCCGCCACCTCGCCGTGATATCTGCACGTGGGGGGGGTTTTTTTATTTATTGTTGCACGGCGGGCGGGGGTGAAGGATGTTTCAGGCGTTTCAGTCAGCTTTGGGGGTACAAAAACATTTTTGGGTTTTCTGACGTCAGCCCCGCAGATTTGACAGCACGCTTCAACGGCACTTTAGAATTAATTAAAGGGCTCAATGACATCGAAGAAAGAGGTTAGTAGTGATAAAGAAGATACTTTTAATTAGGGGCCCAAGGAAAGATCTTCTTGGTATCCCTTTAAAATTTAATCCCAAAATGCCGTTAAAGCGTGCTGTCAAGTCTGCGGGAAAGAATAAAGAAAAGTATCTGCTTTAACTATAGCTAAAGTATCTTCTTTATCACTACAAGGTAGGTTTACGCCAGACCGTGTCTTGTCGTAACAGGCTTCGCGATGTCTCGCTGCTTTTCCCCCTCCAACCACCCCTGGCGTACCTACCTTGGCCTGCGGCGCTAGCTGCCTGCGGCAGGCAATGGCTTGCCCGTTGTCGGTTTTTTTTTAAAATTGTCGAATGCTGGGGGGCTCCGCCCCCCAGACCCCCTACATTGAAAAAGAGTTGTTTTATCTACAGATAACACGATCTTGACCCTTGTCATTTTTAACTTGTCGAGGCTGGGGGGCTCCGCCCCCCAGACCCCCTTTCTCCAAGACAGAAGTGGTCTATTTTGCAGAAATCTCTATTTTTCGCCGTTTTTAGGTGTTTTTCGCCTATAAAACTGAACCAGTTGAGCTAGGATGGTGAAATTTCGCGGTGCCGAGCCAAGGACATACCCAGAAGTGTGCAAAATTCACCGAGATCGCCAGCCGTTCAGGAGGAGTAGTGCGGACACACAGACGACAGACGGACAGACAGACAACAGACAGGAAAAACTTTTCAACCCCACGGGAGAAACAGGCTTCGCTATCGCTCGCCAACTAACCTCTATCTTCAATGTCATTGACTGGTATCCTTCAGATTAACTCTAAAATGCCGTTGAAGCGTGCTGTCAAATCTGCAGGGACTGACGTCAGAAAACTCAAACATGTTTTTGTACCCAAATGCTGACTGAAACGCCTGAAACATCCTTTACCCTGCCCTGCCGTGCAACAATAACTAACAACAACCCACCCCCACGTGCAGATATCACGGCGAGGTGGCGGGGTGTAGTACTGGTCCGATCGCCCAGAGCGCGCTGCCTGTCCCCCTCTTCCGGGGCAAGGTAGGCCACCCTGTCATCACTAGTGCGTTGCAGATCTGCTGGTTGTTGGCCTACCTGACAGGCGCTTGGGTCCCCTGACCTTAGAAAAGCAACCCGGAAACTTGCTTTGAGCCGAAAACACCTAAGAGAGCGTCCAGTGTGGTATCGAGTGCGGCCGTCACTACAATTTGGTGAAATACGTGGTTGCAGGGGTTCACGAAAATGGCTCGTTCTCGGGAACGAAGCCTAACACATTTTTTGGTTAACATTTTCGTTTAGGGAAGGGTTTAAGCTATCTTTTAAGCCCAGATTGGTCAAAATCGGTTGAGGATCTAGGAAATGGCGCTAATTTGAATACTTCACTAAAGTTTTAAACTTATAAAAAGTTTTTGGACATAAAAACTTCAAAGACAAAAAAGATTCAGTTTTTCTTCCTCTTTCCAAATCTGGTCTCGGATTTGACCTACGACCAATGGTTGCTGAGATATTGCCCTCCAAAGTTGCGTTGTTCCAATATTTAGCAAAAAAGTAAATTGGCCATAGCCCAGCCCCTGGGGGGCCGGACCCCAAACCAAGTACCGATTATTTCATGGGACCATAGGGCTAACAAACCCTGAAAACGAGAACCGGATCGGAGCCCAAGGTGGCTAAGGCCTGGTTGACTTCACATGGAATGTCCCAGCAGGTCTCTAACATCTATAGAATTTACAGAAAAGCCTTATGAAAATATCAAGCCGACACTGTTATCTTAACCTTTCCTCCCTTTTTTCCTGACCAAGCGGCAATCAGAGCACTCAGAAAAGCTTGCAAAGAAAAGTCCTTTGCAGTACAAAGCATTCTCCGGCATTGTATTACAAACTCCCTTGCGAACTTTTTTCTTCGTATTGCAAAGAAATAGTTCGTTAGTTGCGAAGAAAAAAGTTTGCAACGTTGCGAAGCATTGGTTTGTAACGTTGCAAAGCATTTTCTTTGCAAGTTGCAAAGAAATACTTCGCAATGCAAAGAAAATAGTTTGTAACACTGTGGCAAAAAGCTACGGAAAATTCTGTAAACAGCTTGTGGTAATTCCCCGTAGCCCCCTTGTCAATATTCTCCGTAGGCTCTTACAGTATTTTCCGTGGGACCGCACAGTATTCTCCGTAGGACCTTACAGTGATCTCCGTAGGACTATACAGTCTTCCAGGTCCTACGGAGAATACTGTGCGGTCCTACGGAGAATACTGTAAGAGCCTACGGAGAATATTGATAAGGGGGCTACGGGCTACGGAGAATCCTGGCAAAAAAATTAACAGAATTTTCCGTACCTTTTTGCCACAGTGAAGAGAGTTTGCAATACAATGCCGGAGAATACTTTGCAAGGTTTTTTGAGTGAGAGATTGACAAACCGGACTGTTGCACTGTCGTTCAACTTGCGGTGCTTCTGCTACAAATTTTTGAGATAAAACCGAGTTTGTGACCCCCACGATTTATCGCACCCTGGAGTGCAAAAATACAGCTGTTGCATGATTTCGTGTTGAGAGAATTTTTGCAATAAACTTTTTGTTGACTTTTCCTTGTATGCATGCAATAATGGAAAAAAGCAGGGATCCTTAACTTACCTCGAAAAGGCGTCATAACGTTATCTTCTGCGTTAAACCTATAGCCCGGAACTTCTGACTTCTTTTCAAGCTATTTTTCTAGCTTTTTGTAATTGGAAGGACTTGCAACAGTCAGTGCCCTTAACCTTTAGCGAACATTGTCTTTTGATGTTATGAAAGCCGTGTTGGTCGAATCTTAAGTTAAGGATCCCTGCAGAAGGGTAATACTTCAATTGCGAGATTTTGCTACATTTTTATTGCATGTTTACAATATCCATTTGCAAAAGATGGTGAGAAATTTTGTCTTAGCAAAATATGGATAATGCAATAATTTGAATGACTGGAGACAGTCGCTTCGCAACGTTGCAAACTTTTTTCTTCGCAACTAACGAACTATTTCTTTGCAATACGAAGAAAAAAGTTCGCAAGGTAGTTTGTAATACAATGCCGGAGAATGCTTTGTACTGCAAAGGACTTTTCTTTGCAAGCTTTTCTGAGTGCTCTGATTGCCGCTTGGTCAGGAAAAAAGGGAGGAAAGGTTAAGATAACAGTGTCGGCTTGATATTTTCATAAGGTTTTTCTGTAAATTCTATAGATGTTAGAGACCTGCTGGGACATTCCATGTGAAGTCAACCAGGCCTTAGCCACCTTGGGCTCCGATCCGGTTCTCGTTTTCAGGGTTTGTTAGCCCTATGGTCCCATGAAATAATCGGTACTTGGTTTGGGGTCCGGCCCCCCAGGGGCTGGGCTATGGCCAATTTACTTTTTTGCTAAATATTGGAACAACGCAACTTTGGAGGGCAATATCTCAGCAACCATTGGTCGTAGGTCAAATCCGAGACCAGATTTGGAAAGAGGAAGAAAAACTGAATCTTTTTTGTCTTTGAAGTTTTTATGTCCAAAAACTTTTTATAAGTTTAAAACTTTAGTGAAGTATTCAAATTAGCGCCATTTCCTAGATCCTCAACCGATTTTGACCAATCTGGGCTTAAAAGATAGCTTAAACCCTTCCCTAAACGAAAATGTTAACCAAAAAATGTGTTAGGCTTCGTTCCCGAGAACGAGCCATTTTCGTGAACCCCTGCAACCACGTATTTCACCAAATTGTAGTGACGGCCGCACTCGATACCACACTGGACGCTCTCTTAGGTGTTTTCGGCTCAAAGCAAGTTTCCGGGTTGCTTTTCTAAGGTCAGGGGACCCAAGCGCCTGTCAGGTAGGCCAACAACCAGCAGATCTGCAACGCACTAGTGATGACAGGGTGGCCTACCTTGCCCCGGAAGAGTGGGACAGGCAGCGCGCTCTGGGCGATCGGACCAGTACTACACCCCGCCACCTCGCCGTGATATCTGCACGTGGGGGTGGGTGTTGTTGTTAGTTATTGTTGCACGGCAGGGCAGGGTAAAGGATGTTTCAGGCGTTTCAGTCAGCATTTGGGTACAAAAACATGTTTGAGTTTTCTGACGTCAGTCCCTGCAGATTTGACAGCACGCTTCAACGGCATTTTAGAGTTAATCTGAAGGCATACCATAGTCAATGACATTGAAGATAGAGGTTAGTTGGCTGAGCGATAGCGAAGCCTGTTACTCCAGTGGGGTTGAAAAGTTTTTCCTGTCTGTCTGTCTGTCTGTCCGTCTGTCTGTCTGTGTGTCCGCACTACTCCTCCTGAACGGCTCGGCCGATCTCGGTGAGATTTTGCACACTTCTTGGGTATGTCCTTGGCTCGGCACACGCGAAATTTCACCATCCTAGCTCAACTGGTTCAGTTTTTATAGGCGAAAAACACCTAAAAACGGCGAAAAATAGAGATTTCTGCAGATAGACCACTTCTGTCTTGGAGAAAGGGGGGTCTGGGGGGCGGAGCCCCCCAGCCTCGACAAGTTAAAAAGTGACAAGGGTCAAGATCGTGTTATCTGTAGATAAAACAACTCTATTTACAATGTAGGGGGGTCTGGGGGGCGGAGCCCCCCAGCATTCGACAAGTTAAAAAATAACCGACAACGGACAAGCCATTGCCTGCCGCAGGCAGGCTAGCGCCGCAGGCCAAGGTAGGTACGCCAGGCGTGGATTGGAGGAACAGGCAGCGAGACATCGCGAAGCCTGTTACGACAAGACACGGTCTGGCGTAAACCTACCTTGTAGTGATAAAGAAGATACTTTTAGCTATAGTTAAAGCAGATACTTTTCTTTATTCTTTCCCGCAGACTTGACAGCACGCTTTAACGGCATTTTGGCATTAATTTGAAGGCATACCAAGAAGATACTTTCCTTGGCCAGCTAATTAAAAGTATCTTCTTTATCACTACTAACCTCTTTCTTCGATGTCATTGACGCCTTCAGATTAATTCTAAAGTGCCGTTGAAGCGTGCTGTCAAATCTGCTGGGACTGACGTCAGAAAACTCAAACATGTTTTTGTACCCAAATGCTGACTGAAACGCCTGAAACATCCTTTACCCTGCCCTGCCGTGCAACAATAACTAACAACAACACCCACCCCCACGTGCAGATATCACGGCGAGGTGGCGGGGTGTAGTACTGGTCCGATCGCCCAGAGCGCGCTGCCTGTCCCACTCTTCCGGGGCAAGGTAGGCCACCCTGTCATCACTAGTGCGTTGCAGATCTGCTGGTTGTTGGCCTACCTGACAGGCGCTTGGGTCCCCTGACCTTAGAAAAGCAACCCGGAAACTTGCTTTGAGCCGAAAACACCTAAGAGAGCGTCCAGTGTGGTATCGAGTGCGGCCGTCACTACAATTTGGTGAAATACGTGGTTGCAGGGGTTCACGAAAATGGCTCGTTCTCGGGAACGAAGCCTAACACATTTTTTGGTTAACATTTTCGTTTAGGAAAGGGTTTAAGCTATCTTTTAAGCCCAGATTGGTCAAAATCGGTTGAGGATCTGGGAAATGGCGCTAATTTGAATACTTCACTAAAGTTTTAAACTTATAAAAAGTTTTTGGACATAAAAACTTCAAAAACAAAAAAGATTCAGCTTTTCTTCCTCTTTCCAAATCTGGTCTCGGATTTGACCTACGACCAATGGTTGCTGAGATATTGCCCTCCAAAGTTGCGTTGTTCCAATATTTAGCAAAAAAGTAATTGGCCATAGCCCAGCCCCTGGGGGGCCGGACCCCAAACCAAGTACCGATTATTTCATGGGACCATAGGGCTAACAAACCCTGAAAACGAGAACCGGATCGGAGCCCATGGTGGCTAAGGCCTGGTTGACTTCACATGGAATGTCCCTGCTGCGAGTCGATATTCGATGGGAATTGTGGAAACTGCAAAAAAGGGTGTTGAATAAATATCTACAAATAAATTTTTGTTTTAGTTGAGTACCGGTAGAATTGGCTTTCACGCAATGTTTCATTATTAAACATCCAAACGTCGTTTTCTTTCTCATGGAAAAAACAACACGAACTTCGGCTTTTAGATGCAAAGTAAATGTATTCTTAGAGCACATTTACTCGGAAATTTGGTTCTACATTTCTCACGGATCCCTTACGAGGAGTCTGACCTGACACTTTCTGCGCTTGTACGCTCCGAGCTCTCTTTAGTAATTGCACCACGAAACCCTCTGTAAGGAGGCACGAACGCCAAGTGGCGAAAAGGCATAGCCCAACTCTCTTTCGATCCTAGGTACGTGACGTCCTGTTCAAATGAATGTGTAAAAATGTCACGTTCGTCTGAGCATTGTGTCACATACGTTTGGTTGTGAATCATCAGCCATCATGTAGCTTATTGACGTTGAAACGAATGTGACCCAGTGCTCAGACGAACGTGACATGATGTCACATTCGTTTCAAGGTGATGTAACGTTCCTAGAATGAGAGTATACTACACTTCATTTCAGTCAGTGGCAGAACCCTCGATCCCCAAACTTGTCCGAAGAGTGCATCACACGAATGAAAGCGTGAGACATTTAGCTTCACGCCAACTCAGAGAGACTGTCCCGCACTTGGATTTGCGACTGTTTCTTTCCCACGACGATATCCTTGAGGAACACGCTGCGCTGCTGGACGACCCTCCATGGCCGCGACGTCACGCCACCGTTAACCTGCAGGGACTCGCCGTCAGAGGCACCCCGCCGCAGCCCCGGCGCGTCGGCTGGGCGGGTACCACTCGCCGCGGAGGGGCGGTGCTGCATAAGCCATGCTGCGTGCGGATCTCCACTCGCGACACCGAGGCTTTCAATTATTCGCTCGCCGCCGCGGGGGGATCGTTTCCGCTTGCTCGGCAATTCCCGCACGCACAGTGCGCACACACTGCGATGTTTCAAATAGCGGCGCTGTGAGCAGTCGCACGCTGTCGGTATTCAGTCGCCACGCCGTCCAGCGCCCGCAGGCAGTGACGAGACTCCCTGGGCACGCGGTAGATTCCGGACTCTTCTTCGCCCCCGTCTGCTTCAAAGTTCAAATTTCCGGTGCCTTGACGGCTTATCCAGATTTGTGCCGCTAAGTCGACCCGTCACGTGCTAACAGCTGCGGCCACGAAGTTGGCTGTGCAGTGTGCGCCCCGGTCGTTCGTCTCCGTGTTGGCCGTTAATTGACTCCTTCCCTGGTTTCGCCCCGGTAGCACCCGTGGGTGCACCTCAAGGGCTTTTGCCCTGCGGTCTGCTTGGCCTGGGAGAAGTGGCAGGGCTCACAACCACGGTTTCGTGTCAAGCGCGGGCGCGACGTGGAAATTCTACAGTCGTGTCGGAGTCGGTTTGCTGTGCTAGAAAGTCGCGTACCAAATTGCGTAGGGATGGCGCCAATAGGGTACTTAAGCTCCTCAAATGGCGGGGTTTTATCAGCACCTCATTATAATATCGATTTGTTAAACCGTCTTCGGTATGCCGTGAGAGTTCCAAATCACTTGAATATCGGATTGAGATATTGCCAGGGCATGCGAACTTGCCCTCATAATCCTGCGTTGATTCTACAACCGCCAATCTTCAAAGTGGTCACAGAAGTACGGTTCATTTCATCTCTTTTGCAAGGACAGGCCCCTGCTTCAGTGAAGTAGACTGGTGATAATTATTCCCCAACGACGTTGCATGTTCATGGAGGGGGTAGTCCAATATTGCATCTTGGCAACAACCCTGCAGCAGCGCTACACGCATCCTTGGGACTGCAGGTCCGTGACTCCGCGAGCTGCACGAGGCGAAGAAGGGTATGTTGGTGTAGGTTGCTGCCACAGGAAAGAAAACGCCTTTTAAAAGCTTAATTTGAACACTGCTTATCTGGTAACAAACCCAGCAACGTTGATCAAAATGTCCCAAGCCTATGGACTCAACACGTTTTCAAGCGTGACGCAAACATCTTTGAATTCTTCTGGTTTTGGTGACACTCTCATCCCAGGTACGCGACATCACGCTCAAACGAGCGTGACAAAATGTCACGAGCGTTGTGTTACATTCGTTTGGATGTGAATCGGTCAAAAATTAGCTTGTTCACATTCAAACGAATGTGACACAATGCTCGAACGAACGTGACATTTT
Organism: Thrips palmi; assembly: GCF_012932325.1. Lineage (NCBI taxonomy): Eukaryota > Metazoa > Arthropoda > Insecta > Thysanoptera > Thripidae > Thrips > Thrips palmi. The sequence goes on from NW_023144633.1 coordinate 8,093,418, forward strand.
GTCACGTTCGTTTCAGCGTGCTGTCACGTACTTGGAATGAGAGTGAAGCTTTGGTCGACGTCATCAAGTGTCGACTTTGTCCCTTACTTGAATTAGCAATGAAGTCTTGACGAAATTTGTCACGATGGTTAGTCCTCCAAAAATGAATGGTAGTCACTTTCAAATTAATTTAGTAAGAACCCACTGTGGCCCACGACACTCTCAAGGAACGTGACATTTTGTCACGTTCGTTTCAACGGAATGAGAGTGGAGGCGGGGTGAATAGAGCATTCTAGTCGTCGCCGATCGAAGAACGGGAAGAAACACAGTAGGTATCGAGCCCGGTTTCAACGAGAAATGTCGACAAATATTTTTATTTCCTGAGTCAAAAAGTGAAACGAAAGTGCTTTTGAAGGAGATACTCCACAAAAAACTCAGAAACTAGTCCTTTCATAAAAGTCTGGGAGGTTATGTTGCCGGGGACAGTTCCGACTTTGTTCTTCTTCTAGTTCTTCGACCGGCGACGACTAGAATACTCCATTGGTGCGAAATGTGCACTGCAAATCCAAGTGTAGGACAGGTCGACACTTTAAGGCGTAGACCAGTTTGTCCTTCGTTTGCAAGTGTCGACCAGTTGTGTCCGACGTTTTGAAGTGTCGGCCACAGAGTGTTCGACACCTGCAAGTGTCGACCACAGCATGTCCAACGGCTGAAGTGCCACAATAGGAAAGTCAGTGTAATTTGCCGTAGGACAAACAGTGTCCTACACATACAGGCGTCGGACACAGTGTGGTCGACACTTCAAAGCGTCGGACACAACTGGTCGACACATCCGAACGTAGGACACAGTGGTCTATGCCGTAAAGTATCGACCTGTCTTGTCTTAGACTTGGATTTGCAGTGTGATGCGATGCATTCCAGGTACACTGGCTACAGATACGGAGCTGCAGGACTCCGGCTGGCATCGCTGCACCCCACTGGACCCCACCCAAGCCTGCGGAGGACTGGCTGTTGTGAGACCAGCTCTGCAATGCCTGCGTTGTGGAACAGTGTAAACGTCGTAATCCCGCAGGGATTACGAAGAACTTCAGGGCTGTGTTGGTAAAAGGCGCGAGCTGTACACACTAAGTGCTTTCAAATTTTTCGGCATCCATTTTTTTTGCAACAATTTCCCAAGAAAGTTTTGTTAGACCATGGAAAATGTGCAGTTTTTTTTCTAAAAAGCGGGAAAATTTTTTCCCAACAATGTTTTGGGTTCCTTTACATCTTTAGGTGTAACGTTGGGGACGATTTTCTAAAATTGAAACGGGGCCCCAAACCCCAAATATGTTTGGGCCCCTTTTAAACAAAGCCGTAGGCGGGATTTTCCCCAACAATTTTTTCCTGGACCTTTTTGGGTGCCCCGCGGGTATACCGTTTATTGGGACATAAAAAATCCAAATTGGCAAAAAGGTCCAAGTTTTTAAAGATTTCTTTTGGGGATGAGGATTTAAGAAATATTGTTCCCAATTTCTTGGAAATTTTTCCATTTGAAAAACTGGGAAAGAAGGAAAACAATCCTTGAAGGGGGACCATACGCCCCTTTTGGAGGGCCTTAAAGGGGGCCAAACCATTTTAGGGTTTTACCGGTTTTTATTTAAAAAATACCTCCCAAAAAACAAAAAAACCAAATTAACCCCAAAAAGGGATTTTCCCCATTTAAAGGAAAACCCCCAAAAACCGGTAAAAGGGAAAATGCCCGTGGGTTGGATTCCTGTTACCCGGCCCCCCAAAAAACCCCATTTCCGTGGGACCCCTTAAAATGGGGAACCCCCCTTTGGGGGGCCCAAAACCTTTAAAGGGGGAGAACCCTCAAGGGGGCTTTTACAATTTTGTACAGGGGGGGCAATTCGGGGAAAGAACTTTCAAGTTTAAAAGGAGGGTTTTGGAATTTTTTTACAAAGGGAATACGTCAAATTTTTGGACCAAAATCACAAATTTGGGACTGCAGTCGGAAGTAGACTTCCTCCTATTTTTCGAAACCACTGCTAAAAATTACGATTTCATTAAATACTAATAGTCCAGAACGAAATTGATTTTATTTATGTTCTGGTTGAACAAAATTATCTGAGGCTACTCTGCAAACTCAACAGTGTGCTCAGCACACTTTGTTCAGCGTGCACTCACAATTACACTCCGACGAGAGAGTACTCACAAGGGAACATATTCAGGTGATACACTCAGATTCCAGCCAAACTTTTTTTTTTTCGGAAGAGTAACATATAAGATTAAGAATGCACCTCAAAGTTGCACTGAGAATGAATTGGTCACCACCATCACCCTTTAAATGGGTGATGCAACTTCGTTGCCCAAATTTTGGTGACGAAAAATCCATCACCCGAAATTTGGTAACAGGCGTTTGGTCGCCCAAATTTGGGTAACGCCGTCCGTCGACGACGCCGTGAGGTTCCCGATGACGTCCTTCCGGGGCCACCACGATGACCGGAGGCCTATCAACGCCACATTGGGTCATCGTGGTGGCCCCGGAAGAGCGTCATCGGGGACCTCACGGCGTCGCCGACGACGTTACCCAAATTTGGGCGACGATTTTATGACTGCCCAAAATTTGGTCACCGCGGGCTCGTCACCCAAATTTGGGCAACGGTGCCTGCGTTACCCAATGAAAGGGCGATGGTGGTGACTCTCATTCTCAGTGCTGCCAAGATATATATCTACACCTTTTCCCAATTTTTTAAAACCTAAAAAAGGGGTAAAATAAGCCTTTTTGCAGTGTATGGGTCATTTTCGGTCATCGAATCGGAAAATTTGAAGTTGAGTTTTATCATTTCCTTCAATGTTTGGTCCCCTTCTGACGAAAATGAGAGAACATTTTGGTCTGTTTCATACTCTACAAACTGAAGTGTGTACTCAGTATGCATCTGTAGACGCATACTTGCAAGTACACACCTACAGACGCATACTTAGATGAGTACACGTCTTCAGATGCATACTCAGCTGAGTACACATCATCAGATGCATACCTGGATGAGTAGACCGTCCCTTATTTTTTCAAATTGAACCGAGACAAAAGTTCGTGGTGCCAAATTGTTCCATTTGGTGAGAAAACACCTCTGCCAAAGTTTGGTGGTGCTACGATATCGCATGGCGAGCCTGAGGGCATAAGTGCAAATTTCAAAAATCGGCCGATTCGGAATTTGAAAGTTGTCTTCCAAGTAAACACGTCATTTTGATGCCCGTAGGCGAAAATTTCAAGCGTTTTGCCGTATCTCGAACCGTTATGGCCGAAACGGCGCTCTGAACGCGCTCCGCCACCGCGCGGAAGGCCGATCTGGACCCAACTACGACGCTTTTGGGCTGCACCGAGCCGCCCCGGAGGGCAGTGGATCGCTGCGTCGCTGTCAGCACCTTCCCAAAACATGTGTTTGACTAATTGCATAGTAATTGGTAGGTTAGATTTCAATACAGACGTGGTTAAGACCAAATTTTACACCAAAACACGCGAAAAATGCTATTATGGCTAAATTTGACACTTTGAGGGCATATTTCAGCATTTCCTATTGAGTAATCCCACTAACCAAATTGGAATTTTCAGAGATAGTTCAGATACATGTTTTGGGAAGGTGCTGACAGCGACGCAGCGATCCACTGCCCTCCGGGGCGGCTCGGTGCAGCCCAAAAGCGTCGTAGTTGGGTCCAGATCGGCCTCCCGCGCGGTGGCGGAGCGCGTTCAGAGCGCCGTTTCGGCCATAACGGTTCGAGATACGGCAAAACGCTTGAAATTTCGCCCTACGGGCATCAAAATGACGTGTTTACTTGGAAGACAACTTTCAAATTCCGAAATCGGCCGATTTTTGAAATTTGCACTTATGCCCCTCAGGCTCGGCCATGCGATATCGTAGCACCACCAAACTTTGGCAGAGGTGTTTTCTCACCAAATGGAACAATTTGGCACCACGAACTTTTGTCTCGGTTCAATTTGAAAAAATAAGGGACGGTCTACTGGATGAGTTAGGTATGCATTTGTAGGTGTGTACTCAGCCAAGTATGCATCTGTAGATGTGTACTCAGCTGAGTATGCATCTGCAGATGTGTACTCATCTAAGTATGCATCTGTAGGTGTGTACTTGCGAGTATGCGTCTACAGATGCATACTGAGTACACACTTCAGTTTGTAGAGTATATTACCATAGTTTGCACATATTTGGATGGACTGCCCAATTACGACCGAAAATCTGCTCGTTGCATGTAAAATCATAGGCCATTTTACCCCTTTTTTCGGTTTAAAAAAAAGTCAGGAGGGGTGTGGATATGTATCTTGGTACCAACTTTGGGGTGCATTCTTAATCTTATATGTTATTCTTACGAAAAAAAGGAGTTTGGCTGAAATAGTGTACCACCTGAATATGCACTGGTATTTCTAATGTGATAAGTTTCATACAATTTGCTGCGATAAAAAGGCAAGTGTGATTCCTTCAAATTATCGCATCTGTGGCAGCAATAAAAAAATTATCGCATTAAAAATGCAATAAGTCCCTTAGGTTTTGGCCGATCTGTGCCCAGATTATCACAGTTTTGGTGCCATAAAATGATAACTACGCTAATAATGCGATAAATGCGCCAATGCAATACAATAATTATTGCACTTATAATGCAATAACTTTTTCATGGCGCTACTAATGCAATAAAAATGTTATTGCTTTTTAAATTATTTCATTATTACACTTAAAAAATCAGTGTGTTCCCTTGTCAGATGAGTACACTCCAACGAGAGTGTGCTTAGATGAGCACACTCCAACGAGAGTGTGCTTAGATGAGTACACTCTAACGAGAGTGTGCTCAGATCCTGGAAATATATGTAGTCGAGTACACGCTCGCGGGAGTGTGATTGTGAGCACACGCTGAAGAAAGTGTACTCGTCAGTACACGCTGAGGAGAGTGTACTGTTGAGTTTGCAAGTACCCCCTTCGCAGATGCATGTTCAATGGCACGCAGTCTAAAGACCCTTTTCAATCCGATTCGAAACGTAACAGCGCACAAGCGCACATTGCCCGTCCCCGGGTATTCATTTTCGCGGGGTGGGCTCAAATTGCCGTTTGCATATTTCCAAACTTTTTTTTGAGCAGTTTGAAATATTAAAAAGAATTTTAATTTTTTTTCCTTACCTCACGCGACAACGTTCCACTGTAAATCCAAAGGTGATACTCTTAGTACCTTTATTGACGACACAATTGAGTATCGCCAATTAGCGGCCTTACGTAAAAGTATTGCCTTCAAAACGACAATACACAAAAGTATCGCCAAATTGTGTATCGCCGTTCTGAAGGCAAGACTTTTCAGTGTGGCCGTTTGTTGGTGATACTATATGGTATCGCCAAAAATGTATCACAGTAAAAAAAGATTCGCTGTTTTGGTGGTCGTTCTATATCCAATCTCACCGAAACGGGTACCGATACAAACCCGGCGACGGTCCGTCACCAAAACGGTGACCTGCGTCACCAGGTGGTGTTCCGCCAGAGAGGTTAGGATGATCACAACAACTGTTTTTGAGCTGTTTGTGTATATTTGTGCGTGCCCGCCGGCAACGTTACGCTTTGATGAGTCACGCGAATGTTTACTGACAGCCCCTGACTTGTTTTGTGTCCTATTTCACATTAATACGACGATTAAAAGTCGCTGGCGGGAGGGTGACTGCAGTGCCGTTCTGGTGAGGTGGCCGCTCCGGAACGGACCGAGCGCCACCGAAACTAGACCGAGCGTCGCCGAAACGAACAGAGGGCCGCCAGAACAGTTTGAGGGTGTCGCTGTTCTTGTAACATTCTCGTTTTGGCGCCCAGACGTCACCGAATCGGCGAATCTTTTTTTACTGTGTACTTAAGTGTCGCCTTTGCATTTGCCGTGTCCTCACCCAAGTTTGAATTCTCTTGGTCCCACCGTTCGGTTCAAACCGAGGGGTCGGCAACTTCCCTTGGCCGTGTACGAGGGAGTATACGTATATTACCAGTAATATAGGTAATATATGTGTAATATAAAGTAATACAAAGTAATATTATATAGTAATATAGGGGTATTATAGAGGCGAAATTGTGGTAATAGGTAATATACGGGTAATATAGCCCCCGCGTACGAAGTAATATATGAGTTGCCGACCCCTCGGTTCAAACCTGCAAACCAACGGAATGTGACCCTTCTTTGGAAAACCATCGCTACCAAAATTAGCGACATTTTCGTCGCTAATTTACGACAAAATTTCTGACAGTGTGTGACCCCGCAACGGACACTTTTAAATTACGAGCCACGACCATGACAAAACTTACGAACGAGGCAAATACACTGAAAGTATCCGAAAACTGACTTATGCTGTTTCTTTATCGGAGGTTGTTCCCGCTGTTAAAACTTTCCACGTCTGAAAGGCATAAAACGAGAAACATTTTAAAGCCATTCGAATGGCGTCGTTTGGACGTCAGGTAACGGAGCAGCTCTAAAAGCCCGACTGGTCGAAGTCGCTCAGCCTCAAAACTTCAAATATCCAAACTCTGTTTGCGACTAAAGGTAGGTAGTTGAAGTGTCTATCGCATGGACCACAACCATGCAGAAAGGGCAACTACAAGATACAAATTTCCGCAAATTTCATCCGAGAACAGTTTTAAAAGATTTAGCAGAATTGATCAAAACACGATTTCCGTGTTATTTTTGAAGTCTCCATGTTCATGGTTGTAGTTCATGCGATAGCTACACTCTCAGACTCGTATTGACTTTTTATCTCTTGCCATAAAGGTTTCTGTGCAAATGTAATATGTACTATGTTCTTTATAGCTATGCACTATTTTGTTCATTGTATAATGTATTTAGTCCATTAAACCGGACTTATTGTCACTTTCAATGTACTTTTCAATTTCTACATGATCTATTGACAGTTTTATTTTTTATACGATCAAAATTGTGCATAGTTAAGAAGAAAATAGTACATTTTACGTTTGCTCAAAAAACGCTATAAGCAAGAGAGAGAAAAGTTCATATAGGTCTGAGAGTGTATTTCAATGACCTACATTTTGGCGCAAACGGGGTTGTGAGGTCCTAATTTTAGCGGGCTTCTACCAGTTGGATTTTTGACGGAACTTTCACACTAAATGTCATGGCACTGTTTTGTCCCGCACGTCCGTCGATGATTAATTTTGTGTCCACCACGTGACACAAATTGTCCGATGCCTATTGCAATTTGCTCTCTCGTTGGTCAATTTGTGTTACCTGTTCGATACAAAATTGTATCACCGACGGATGTGCTTAAAATTGCGTCATTCATGGATCAATCAAAGTCCCATGACATTTAGTGTCTTGATGGCAGCTTACTCCGCTCCCTGAAGTCTGATCGACGATTTTCTGGTCTTACAGTGTTAGTTGTGTATGCACTTTTGACAACTAGAATTTCGAACCACGTGAAATAACTCGTTTTGAAGCAAACGCACAAGTAGATTTTCAGCTTTTTTCAGTGTATTGCCCACTTAAAACCAGGGGGCGGTAACAGCATCGAACGCGCGTCAAACGATACATCGCACGGGCCGGCGGACGTTGCGCGGTTCTCTGCGTTGCGCGGCGAAATAAAATTGAACGAAGCACTTGCAAAACCTTGTGCAAAACGTCTCTGCAGAGCGCTGTGTGCGCCATGCACGCAGCACCCTGGAGTTGAACATGGTGCGCAGAGCCCACACTGCAAGGTAAAAACCAGCCGGTAGCATAACTACTAAGGCCGCCCGTGACCCTCGCAGCCGCTCGGGAGGTTGGACCGGGCGTTGGATCGCGCCGTTTTGAGTTCTTAAAATCAAGACGGTTTCTATACAAATCTTAATTTGACTCAAAAATGTATCGTTTCTGGTAGACAAACGTCCAGGCACAGATTCGGAAATTAGACAAAATTTCACATGGCGTAGGGTGGCTATGGATTTTGAAATCAAAATTACTTTTATATTTGATCCAGGAAGCGGAAGAGGGGAACAATTCGAGGGGTCCTATTCAAAAGATCTTATCTGCCCGTTCCCCCCAAGACAATCTTATCTTAAACGCAGGCAAATTTCACTCAGTTTGATCATTTGATACAGCTACAAATCAATAAAATTTGTGATTAAATTCACTGAAATGTAAAGATGAAAGATCAAAGAAACCAATAGTGCATGCAGAAATATATCCCGCTTACTCTCGTAGCCATCCCAAGTGGTCAAACTGAGTGAAATTCGCCTGCGTTTAAGATAAGATTGTCTTGGGGGGAACGCGCAGATAAGATCTTTTGAATAGGATCCCTCGAATTCGGCTTAACTCCAAATTGAGTTTTTACTATGTCGTTGTGCCTTAGAATGGTTTGCATCATTGCACCAAATAATTTGACTCAATTCCTAGCAGTTAAAGAGAAAATCCACTTCGAAAAAGGATGTAACTCAACTTGACCCCTTTTACACTCTCAATTTAGCGGAAAATGGAATCATCCCAACCAAAGTCAACATGACTACGTTCAACATTTTGTTGATAGGAGTTAACTCAACTTGTGTTTTTATGTATCCATTGTAAAAAGAATCAAGTCAACTTCCCCCCTTTAATTTTAAGAACTTAAACGGAAAAAAGAGCTAAGTCCAAAAAATGCACCAGAGGAACCAACACTCTCTGCTGACTATAGATCCACTTGACATGTCTCCAAATTCCACTTCGTTTAAGAAATATAAGTTGAGATGACTCTGTTTTCCATTTTAGCGGAAAGTGATAGGTCACACACTCTAAATGTCTTACAATGAAATTTGACCTGTGTTATTCGTATGTTACAGTGAATTCGGTGCAAGCATAATACGAAGCAATATTCCTTCGTAATACGAATCTTTTTAGCTTTTCATTGTAAGATACAAAGAAAAACCTTCGTAATACGAAGGAAAACCACCTTCGTATTATGCATGCGCCATTTCCTTCGTATTATGGGAAATTTCTTCGTAAGACATTTAGAGTGCAGATAACCTATACGCAGTGACTTGACACTCCTGATGTTTATCTCAAAATTTAACTTACGTTTATTGACTTGTTATCATCTATAACATTCCATTGTTCAGTTTTAAATTTCCCTGCTAATAGTGTTTTGTTGCTCCTGAAAAGTGGTCAAAATGGAGTCATCCCCTTCTTCCGCTTCCTGGATCATTTTTGGGCCTGGAAATGGTATACATGCTGCGACCGCCATTTAAGCGTCATATTTCAGGGCCATTTTATTCTTTTACAGAGTGATATCGAAAAATCGGACCCAGCGCTAATGGTTCGCGCAGCATGTATACTTCTCCGAAGCTTTTTTTCTAGCCTAAAAAGATTTAGATAAGTTGCCGCACCATTTGTGTTTACTCTACAAACTGAAGTGTGTACTCAGTTTGCATCTACAGATGCATACTTGCAAGTACACACCTGCAGATGCATACTTAGCTGAGTACACATCTACAGATGCATACTTAGCTGAGTACACATCTACAGATGCATACTCAGCTGAGTACACATCTGCAGATGCATACTTGGAGAGGTTAGGTATGCATCTGTAGGTGTGTACTCAGCCAAATGCATCTGTAGATGTGTACTCAGCTGAGTACGCATCTGTAGGTGTGTACTTGCAAGTATGCATCTGTAGATGCATACTGAGTACACACTTCAGTTTGTAGAGTATATACAATTCTCATTTTTTTCAGTCACTTTCGACATATCTCATGTATGCCAATCAGTTCCTTGACCTTTTTTCTACCAGAAACGATACATCTTTCAGTCTAATTAAGATTTGTATTGAAACTGTCTTGATTTTAAGAACTCAAAATGGCGCGACGCCAGCGCTGCCCGGTCCAACGGGCGAGGTTCACGGGCAGCCCTAGTAGTTGCCACCTGCTGTAAAAACGGCTACTGGTTTTCCCAAGGGACCCCGCTTTTGTCTTTACTTTGCTACTTGTGAAAAGCAGGAACCGTTTTCACAGTCTAGTTCGTTACACGCCAGGCAGGTCGCACCAAGACATGTGCTGGGTGTGCAACAATCAAGTGCCTTCTTTGTGGTTCGATCCATGGCTCGATTCCGGTTTGTCCTGCTGGGCGCCCGGCTCATGCTCTGTTCGGTAAAAGTGACCCTTGAAATCCAAGGGGATGTCTTGTTATATTTCCAAGGTTTGAGTGAATTTTTCAAGTGACCCAAATCAAGGCAGAAATGGATTCGTCGCGACAAGAAAAACAAAAAATGTCAACACATCTCATAGGTCTTGGATGGGAAATGAAAACGTTATTGAGCTTCAAAAGTACCAAAAAGGTCATTTTTTGACCATTCTACAAAGTTTGTAGGTGAATAGCCTTTTCATTTTCCATCCAAACCTTGACATGTGTTGACATTTCTTGTTTGTCTTGACGAGATGAATCCATTACTGTAAGAAGATCTTGATTTGGACCCCTTGGAAAATTCACTGGGATAAAAAGATATTCCCTTGGACTTCAAGGCGGCACTTATACCGTGTACAAACTCAATAAAGCACTCAGTACACTGTCATTGAAGTGTTCTCATGAGCCCCATGCAAATATGTGCAACTGTACACGTTCGTGGGAGTGTACTCGTGAGTACACGCTGAAGAGAGTGTACTCGTCAGTACTTTCTAAAGAGAGAGTACACTCTCGTTCCAGGAACGGGACATGACGTTCAAAAAAATGTGACAGAATGTCACGTTCCCTGGAGCATTGTGTCACATTCGTCTGAATTCACATTAAGACGAATTCACATTCAAACAAATTCACATTCAGACGAATGTGACACAATGCTCAAAGGAACGTGATCACGTTCCTTTGAGCATTGTGTATATGATGTCACGTTCCTGGAATGAGAGTGACTGGATACACGGTTGAGTTTGCAGAGTAAGGGCCGGTAAGGGCGGGCTATCGGAGACCAGTTAATTTGTTTGTAAATTTAAAACTAATATGTTTAGCTTTACACTGCCAATCCAAGTGTAAGACAGTCTCACACTTGTAGGTGTGGGGCATTTTGTCTCACGCTTACATGTGTGAGCCACGCTTGTCTCACGCTTGCAAGTGTGACACATCGATGTCTCACACTTGCAAGTGCGAGACACGGTTTGTCCTCCACTTGCAGGCGTGGGACCCTTGGCATTAAACCACAGAGCTAGCGTAGGCAGCAAGTGTGCACTCTAAATGTCTTACAATGAAATTTGACCTGTGTTATTCGTATGTTACAGTGAATTCGGCGCAAGCATAAGACGAAGCAATATTCCTTCGTAATACGAATCTTTTTAGCTTTTCATTGTAAGATACAAAGAAAAAACCTTCGTAATACGAAGGAAAACCACCTTCGTATTATGCTTGCGCCATTTCCCTCGTATTATGGGAAATTTCTTCGTAAGACATTTAGAGTGTTGTTTTGTTTAACCGCGCAGTGCAGTGCATTGCCAATCCAAGTGTGAGACAGTCTCACACTATTTAGTGCGAACCACGATGTCTCACGCTTACAAGTGTGAGACATCATTTGTCTAACACTTACAAGTGTGAGACATGGTTTGTCCCACTCTTACTGTGGTTTAATGCCACAGGATCCACGCTTGTGTGAGACAAACCGCGTCTCACACTTGCAAGCGTGGGACACGCGTGGCTCTCACTTGTAAGCGTGAGACATCATGGTTCGCACTAAATAGTGTGAGACTGTCTCACACTTGGATTGACAGTGTGGGTAACGTGTTCCGGCCCGAGGGTGCACGCTGTTTTTTACAGTATTTCGGAGGCAGATCAGTATGGCTTTTTCTCAGTTCTCTCCTAATAATTTTTTGATAAAGCACAGAAGATAATTAATTTATTTGCCGCAATTGTGGTAAACTTTAGCTAAAGCGAAACTTTGACGTGAAATTCTCCGCGAATACGACACAAATCGAATATCTTCTGTGCTATCGAAAGAAAGGAAAATTTACGCGGGGAGAGAGTATACAAGCTAGACTGGCTTGCCACAAACATGCCTGTGAAAATGCGTTCATCGGAGAGGATCTTGGCTCACAACAACCCGGCACCGGCTGGGACGGTGACAGGGGCCCAACCTTCCAACGGTACGGAGCGTTCTAAGGTGCCGCGTTGCCATCCCCTGATTCTTTTCTTATGTACTAGACTTGGAAACTTCAACAATCATGGATTACGACAGATGACAGATTTTACATTTTAACTGCACCCCAAATTCTTCAGATCCATTTCAAGTAATGAAGGTAACACCACTCCTTAAACACTTTAAAAGAATGTCACTTTCGTCTCAAGGGGCACTGTTCGTATCAACTTCGAAAATTCAAGAAGAAAAGCACCCCGCATAAATGCCTTTGTTTATGTTAAAATACATTCAACCTCCGTAAAAATGCGGAAAATTCGCGGAGAAACGCCCACTGTAAAAGTATGGAGAACTGCACTCCGTAAAAATATGGAAAATATATGAAAAAACTTTCTCCGTAAATTTATGGGTTGTACTTATGGCAGGGTTCATATTTTTTTATTACGGTCAAAACAGGAGGTTTAAATAGTTTTATTTTAACAAACAGGCTTCACAATGAACTAAATACGGGCGAAATGAAAAAAAAAATCATTTTTCTCACAAGCCTTTGACAAGCAAATCGAAAAAACGACAAAAAAACGACAAAAAAACTCAAACTGGCACTCATTGCAAAATGATGACAATAGATTCAAGGTCCAAATTTTGCTTTATTTGACTATTTGGAGAAGGTTCATACCAGATTCCTTTTTTCGTTTTCCCTGGCTTTTCCCTGATATCCAGTGAAAAAATTATCCGCTTTTTTCCCTAACTTTATTTTCAACATTTATTTGCAATTCCATGCAGCTTCCACACGTGCGGCGTTCATAATCCATACTTACATCAACTTTTCAAATTTTTCCCGACAAAACCGACTTTTCCTTACTTCCAGTGCCCCTTTATTTTTCCTGACTTCCATGACTTCCCTGATTTCCCTGACCGGTGTGAGCCCTGAGGGAAGAATTAGATTTCAAGGAATTTCAGGCGTGGAAGCTAGCAAAGAATTTAGTGATTAGTCGTCCCCTCGGTTTGAGTGAGCAGTGGCTTCCCCACCTCAAAAGCATAACAAATCACACCCAAAACCGAGCAATTAAACGTATCTCGCAGAAAAGCTGTAGTTTTCGTGCAGAGTTCTATCCGTCAAGTTATTTTACGCTTCATGCAAGTGTCAGCGCACGCCAGATCCCAACAGAGCGCTATCGTTCAGTTCTCATCACCTCCGCTTCGCTCTGAATGGAAGAGCTGCGCGTTGCGCGTCAATCCGACCATGTGCTACAATACCCACATCCCACATCCTGTAACACTCACCTCGGAGCATCGGGTGGACAGTGTAGTCGCCACCCGCCTTAGGGTGCGACAGCGCTTTTGTTTAGGTTTCTCGGGTAGAATCTAAAATTTCTCTAAGGCATTCACGCATTCATTGTAAACATGGGTTGTCAGATTTTTCCCACTCATAGGTGCTTGATGCGTCGCACTTAAAACCTTGTGAACAGATTTGGTCATAACCTTGTTTTTGTAATTCGCGAAGAACGAGTTTGCATTATGAACTCATACAAGTATGTTGTTGTTGTTGCTGTTGTTGTTGTTCGTAAACTAACGAACTCACTTCATAACACAATCTACCAAATTCTTCGGAAGCTCCAAACTAAATGGTATCTCGTGCGAATGCATTCTCCGCAAAGTTTTAAAAGTGTTCCCCGCACTGGCCCTATGCATTAGACAATTCTTAACGGTCGAAAAAAGACGTCACATTTTCCAGGAAAGGCATGCTTTAGAGTGCGGGTGTGCAGTGCATCATGTCTACGCTTCCTTCGATCTTAGTCTGGACCATTCTAGCACCACTCTTGGCCTTCGACCACGTTCAAAGCAAACGCCTCAACACGTTCGCTGTGCGTATGTTAAGTGTTCGCGAAATGAGGTTTGCGCCAAAATGTCGGTAATTGAAAGGGCTATCGCATGTACTACAACCAACCATGAACATCAAGCTATCGAAAGTGCAAAATTTCACGAAAAAAAAAACCCTGTTTTGATCGTTTTTGGAAAATCCTCAAAAATTGTTTTAGGATGAAATTTTACCCGGGTGGAAGGAAGTCTAGTTTTAACTGAGTACCGACTACAGTGAAAAACTGCAGTGCACAAACTGCGGTCTTCAGTGCAGTCAAAGTGTGAAAAAACTCTGTAATTATTTACAAGTTTGTGTACTGTTCAGGTGGTACTCGTAATAGTAGTCTGACTGCAGTTTTTTTCCAGTTAAGAGTTCAGTTCTTAAATAGTGTCGAAACTTCAGCTTGATCTATAGCTATGTTACACTCACCATTGCTCAGTTAAACAATACTTCAAAAGTATGTTAAAATACTACTTTTGACTCAAGTATATCAACGCTTTATCTGTAATTTTATCTGCATGATTATTTTTTCTAGACACCATTACGCTTCAATTTACACTTATAGTATACCTTTTCAATGCAGTCAGGAATGAGGAAGCGATAGAAGAACAGAAGTAATCACAGTGCAGGGACTACTAGCGCGCCACCTAGCGGCCGATGCTGTGAACTTCGTTCGGACCTACGCTTGGACCAATCAGGGTTCAGCTTTTGACAGTTCGCTATAACGGCCGCTTGGTGGCGCGCTACTGGTTCCGGGCTTTTAGAGTACTTTTGTTCTTCACTCGGCGACGAGTGAAAGGGGCTATTGAAAACCGACACGACTGGAAGGCAAGGATCAGTACGTCGATCAATATGGTTTTTCTTCTTTGAGATTAAGCATGGCGGGGTGAAGCCAAAATTTAACGTTGAGCATAAAAATTATTGCGATATTCTTAGACGTCGGGGTAATGCGCAAACTGTGGAAAAATCCTCATCCCACCACACCGTGTGGTCTACTGTCAGCCGCCGAGCTGCAAGGCCAGGTTTCAAGGACCTGCCGCTAGGTGGCGCTTGGATCGCTGAGAGTGTTTGTCAAACGGGATTTCTTATTTAGGCTAGTGAATTAAGTTATTTTTGCAAGTTACACCATCTGCCACTTCAGTAAATACCTGCTTTAGACGTTAGAGAAAAAATTTGAATCAGAATATTGCACTGAAGTGGAGAAAAACGGAATTCCGTGTTAGCACTCGATGGCGTCTACGGGCGACAATTAGGTTGGGTCCACGCATGATTCGCTCGGTTCTTTAGAATCTCCTAACCTACAAGGCAGTCTGAGGAGACATGCAGTGGTGATTCATGAAGGCGATGTTAGTCAATACTAGCTCCTTCCAATTTTTAAACAATACCGACAGCACTTGTCGTGTGGCATGGACTGGTCCACCCGACATGCCCGCCCGGCCTCCAGCCGGGTTCCACTCTCATTGCGGAGATGGCACAGCATTACAAACAACCACGTAAAGGACAAGGAAGGAGTAGGGCCAGGGTCGGCAGTGGGGGCTTGCAGAACTAAATTTGAACGTGATTTCCAAATCCACACTTGTGACTAAAATTCAGAAAATAATTCTCGAAAATAATTTTAGCTTCAATATAAAACTCGAGTTAAAGCTTCTGTAATACTGGCGAGATGAAACCATGATTAAAACTGCAGACAAGACTGCTCTGTCCGAAAAAACTACCAGTTTTCCTGTAAACAGACTGCAGTTCAACTATAGTTAACTATAGTTAGACTGCAGTTTCACCAGTTAAATTACAGTTGAACTACAGTCAAACTGCATCGGTCAGTCTGCAGTCTGACTGCTGATCGTCTGCAAATAGGCTACACTTATTGAATATAGTAAAACTTAAGTTACTTTATAAACAGAAAGTATGTGGCGTACAGTCTAACAAGTAGTTAAGTTGCAATTCCCAGATATAATTAGAACTTCAGTTCCTTCCACCCGGGTATTTCATAGTCACGTGGTACCCCATTGACTGGGGCCCCATCCAGATATGACACCAGTGTGTTCGTTTCATTATGAAACCTACGGACTATCACGTTTGTTTGAATGTGACATGCCATGACTGTCAGACTACAGGGTGCCACGTTCTTTAAGTGATAGTTCGGCCATGTCATATTCAATCGGACGTATGACAGTACATACTTGTCACATTCGTTAGGATGTAACGCGTGGCAATGAGTGCGATGCGTCACATTCGTTTTAGTGAGACAGTTTGCGCGGTAAATTTGGTTCGTCACTCGCGAAGAAGTGCACTGGTAGAACTCAAGCGTTCTTTTACGCCTCTGTTCAAGCGTAGTAGAAGTACGCTCGGCTTCAAGCGTTGTTCTCCATTTCACCTCTTTCCCGCCTATCTAAATACATGGGGGAATTTCTTCTCTATGCTTGACTTCAAGCGTAAAGTCTTCAAGCGTAGCTTGAATGAAGCATACAACTACGCTCTAGTTTAACCAGTGTGTGACAAAGCAGTGCGGTGTGTCACATTTGTTGGATAGTAAATTCTCACCGTTTGTTATGCTCTTACGTCGCAGCTTTCACAAGAAAACGAACGTGACGTCACATTCTCTGACTTCCTCACGCTTACAACCTGACGGAGTATTTTGAGCATACATTGTACAAACTCACTCACTTTGTTATACGAAGAAATAGTTCGTAAATTACAAAGTATTTTCTTTGAAAGCTTAAACTCTCACTCCAGGAACGTGACATCACGTTGAAACGAATGTGACAAACTGTCACGTTCCTTTGAGAAATGTGTCACGCTCGTTTGTACGTGAATAGCTAATCTCTGGCTGATTCACGTCCAAACGAACGTGACACAATGCTCAAAGGAACGTGACATTATTTTGTCGCATTCATTTCAACGCGATGTCACGTTCCTGGAATGAGAGCGAATGTATGCTCAAAATACTTCATTATAACAAGCTGCTTTTCTTTGTAAGGCCTAAAATAGTTTGTAAGGTTTTCTCAGTGCAGATCGTTCTATCTCAACTCTCCTGAGCTGAGGCAAACGTCTGTGAGACATTAGCCCGTTTCTCCAATCAACGAACTGCCAACCCTTTGGTTTCTCCGACTCGGCTCAAGCTTTGAGCATAATGGAAGGGTCCCAAAAAGAGTTTTCGGTCACCCAGCTAGCACCTCAGGGCTGCTTTAAAACGAGGCTTTTGGTAAAAAAAAACTGCGAGCCTGTTAAAATGAATTGTTGAAATAGAAGTCAGTTTGAAATCAGGCGCATGTGGGTGTTCCATTTTCTTGAAGATATGAAAACTGATTCAAAACTATTGGTTCGAAGTAAGTGCTAACCTGGTTTGCCGTAGTCGGAGCGTGCACACATCACGACTTTTACCCTATTACCCAGACACTTTCGAAGTAACGTAGTATGTGGTGTCGTGAACAAGCAAGGTACGTAATAATTTCTTTTCCTAGGGTCCGTTTATCGCTTACGCCCATGGGTGGGATCTCTGTCCATCTGACGGTTCCATAGAGGTGACTTTGCGATCGAGTCACTTCAACCCCGTGAAGCCAAGCGAGCGTCAGACTATTTCGGGGAACTTGTCTTTTAAAATTGATTACACAGATGATTTTTGGGTAAGTCGGAACTCTGCCAGCAGCACCTTGTACCATTCTCATTGCTCCTGCCACACACGTGGCATGGGGGCTCGACAAACATTTTCGGGTTACCAGGTTTGAAGGATTTGTGTTGGCTGGCAATTAATCGTGCTCTAAATAATGGCAAAATAAGCGATTGTTGGCCACTTCGATCCGTCCCGAAAAAACTTTGCTCGTCTTCTCAACTTGCTTCATGCTCCCTGAATAAAAAAAATTCTGAAATTTAAGATATGAAAATGTCTTAGATTAAATAACATTTTGAAATGATGTGAAAACTCAGAAAAGTTTGTGGAAAGTGCTATACTATATTACATTTACTTACACTAAAATGAAAAGTAATAAATAGTTGGTAAATTTCAAAACCACTTTTAAAACTTAGAAACTGGGTTGTCAAAATTAAGACTGCCTGACAAAAGTAAAAATTCGTTTCTTAAAATCCACAAGACTGATGACTTTTCATAACTAGATTTCTGAAACAAACTTATTGAAGTTAAAGTTGGCCGCTTTAGTGATAGCTGTCACATTCAACGTAAACCGAAGGTTTAGTTTGATTACTTCACGCAAACTGTCGACAAGCCACTTCTCACGCGGTATGGTCCATAATCAACCGCTGGAATCAAGGTCAGGTTTCACAGGCCTGCCGATAGGTGGCGCTTGGAGCGGCGTGTCCGTTCCGGAATAAGTATTTCCTATTTATATTTCTAAAAGGAATTCTTTTTGCAAAGGATACCATCTGTTGCCAAAGTAAATGTCTTCTCTCGACCAATTTCATTTTTTTTTCAAAGTTTTTCATGTAGTCTCCACTTTTGTCTGCTAGAATCACGCGCGAAGGAGCTGGTTTATCTAACCATTACCCTTACAATACGCAAATGAAAAAGTGCCACTGGAAAGGGGTCCGCAAACGGCCTGGTTTCAGGTTAGGTTAGGAGTCAAAATTCAAAGTGTTGTTACAAAGAACCCATTCATCAGAAATGTCTCAAAATTTTTTCGAGGCACCTTCCGAGTGTACCTTTTCATAATTTAGACGACCGGAAGTTACAGGAACGCCCCTGTCTAAACGCGACGGGAGGGGGGGGGGAGGAATCCATGTTTGGGTCAGGGATCCTTAACTTAACTCAACATTTAACTAACACTGCTGTCATAACGTAACATAAGACAATGTTCGCTATAGGTTAAGGGTACGGACTTATGAAAGTACTTACAAAAGCATATCCACACAAATTCGAGACATAAAAAAATAACTTACCCTTTTTGAAAAGATGTTAGAAGTTAAGGGTAATAACTTTAACTCTTATGATAACGTTATGATGCCCTTATGAGGTAAGTTAAGGATCCCTGGTTTGGGTCAGACCCAAATATGGATCACTAAAATCAGTAAAAATTCAAAGCCCTGTAAAATTCAAAGTATATTCAGTTCCCGAGGAGAGGTTGTCTTTGTGGTAATCTCGGAGTGTATCGAAGAAAATTAAGGTCATCGCTTTCTTTGAGCCGAAATAGAAGACATTTCCAAAAAGTGATCCATGTTTGGTAACCTTACCCTACTTGACCTCACTTCGTGTCATGGCAGCGCCCTGATGAGCAGTACTACGTTGTGGTCAATGATCCCTCACCCTTAAAACCTTACAAAGCATTTTGAGCATGCATGCATACGTACGAACTAATTTACTTTGTTATACGAAGAAATAGTTCGTAAATTACGAAGTATTTTTTTGTGTAAGCTTATGTACGCCCAACATACTTTGTTCTAACGAAGTGCTTTGCTTTGTAAGGCCTGAAATAGTTTGTAAGGTTTTGTCAGTGCTTCAGTTTCTTAATACCTTCGGGGTTGTCATCGCATTCTAGTCAATAGCTGACTTGGCCCGGCGATCCAACAACCAGTGGAAAGAGAATGCGTTCGTTTTCCGATTTCCGAAAACTGGCTGCTCCGAAATTCGTGATCAGATTCCTGATTTCTTCCGCGTCGTGGCAAAGCACAGTGGAGCATCTCTGGACAGCAGGAAACCATGCGTCATACCAGCGGTAATTCCATTAGGTTACATATCGTTCAACGTGACGATTTAACAGATCAGTCTGACTGGATTTTACCGGCTTCTCATTTTTACCTTCCTCGACTTTACCCGATTTCTCGACCCACAAATCATTTTTTCCCCTAACTTTTTTAACGCTTCTCCTTCAACCATTGACGCTGAGTTGCAACATTATAACGTGGCAGCGTGCCTAGCGAACTTCAGGGGTGTTGTACACTGCCGATGTAAAATTTAAGGGGGTATGCACTCGCGTTATGGTCGGGCCCGGTCGGGCCACTCCATTATAAGTGCCGTGTGTAAAATTTGCGGCTATTTTAAGGACGTAACAGTCGAGTGGCTGGTTTTGAGAGTGCTTTTCCCGGTAAAATGAATGTTGTCGAGACAAGCGAGTCCGGCCACGTGCGTTACTTTTGTTTTTCCCTTACCATTCCTACTACTAGCCAAGGGAAGGCCTTCAGCCTCGCTGTTGAGCTGAATTTGGCTGGAGATGGAAATGCATTTTCATCAGTAGTAAATTAGGAACTGATTATTTTGAAAATTATTATTGACCTTGGGCTATTGACCTCGGATTATGGGCATAGGGGTGTTTCTTTGTCAGATCACCACAAGCCCCAAATTTGAGGGTCTCAGATCGGCCTGGAAACCTCAAAAACTCATAAGGGTGTTCCCCTGACCCCCCCTGAAAAAGGATTTGACGGGGAAAAATTTTTTCCCTAATTTTAATCACATTTCTTTTTTTTAGTCTTCCGCAAAATTCTAAATTTTGTCGCAGAATTTCCCCAGAGTGAACCATTACTCGTATTCACCCCCCGTAAAGTTTTTTGTGGTCGACTAGTGATACAAAAAAAGGGAAAAAAATTGCCGGCAGGTGGTCATGAAAAATCCCCAAAAAATTGTTAAAAAAAACTACTAAAAATTAGTGAAAAATTGAGTTTGGCAAAATACATCGTATTAGTATGGTGATTATTTGGTGAAAAAGTACCTCTTTACTAGTCGATCAACCCTGTAAAGGCCCCATGTCGGGCCCCGGAGCTCCTTACCCTGATCGGGGACTAAAAATATTTTTAATGGCTCGTAAAGTTCAAAGAATGGTATCGAAACCCCATATCATTCAGAAAGCCATTTCCAGTGTGCAATACAAATCACTTTCACTTCAAAATGATGTTTTGGTATCAAGGCACCAGTATTTGGGATGGGGTTTTGCCAATAAGTGCATTGAACGGTATTTAAATGTAAAAAATAGCAGTGGTTTCAGCATCAGTTAACGCCTACACTAGTTTGGGTTCAAAAACTCAATTCAACTCAGATCTTTGATTGACAGGTGATCCTCTGTTTGAAAAGGGAACTTCAAGCATTGTCTATGACAAAACAAATTAGAGAGGTTATAACCTCCAAAAGGCTTATCAAAAAATGTAAACAAATAGGTTTGGTTGTTTCTATAAAAATTTAACATCAAAGTTCAAAATGAGCCTCACCTAGGGGTTTTTAGGGGAAGGAGAAGAAAATCTTCGGGGAATGCAATAGTTCCTGGGCAATTGCAAAGCAGCATGAAAGAAGTGTAAACAACACCAACTGTGGCTACTTGTGGCATTCCCCCTTACAGCCTTGTCACAAAAGCAAGAGTCAATGGTCACAAAAGGGGTTTTCTGATTTGGGCCCGCGGCTGTCGTCTGCTATAAATGCTTGCTTACCGAGGAAGAGGACGTTGTTGTGAAAAAGAAAAAAAGGTGAAAACATAAATGTTTTCAAATAAGGGGTTTAAAGCTTCAATTCAAAATCATGGACACTGAACCATATACAGTTGACCATGCAAAAATAGAAAGTTTAACTAAGGGTGTATTATGATTGCTGCATTCCAAGCCATTCTGTCGGTTAGTAGTTGGATTGTGTTGATTTCAATGTCCCTGATGAACTACAGTAAGAATGTCAAATGCCAAATCCTTGTGCTATGCTCTTTTTTGTTCTTTTTTTGTGATATGCACTTATTGGCAAGCCTCACCCCAAATACTGTTGCCTTGATACCAAAACCATTTTGAAGTGAAAGTGATTGTATTGCCACTGGAAATGGCTTTCTGAATGATATGGCTGGTTACGATACCCTTCTTTGAACTTTACGAGCCATTAAAAATATTTTCAGTCCCCGATCAGGGTAAGGAGCTCCGGGCCAGACATGGGACCTTTACAGGGTTGATCGACTAGTAAAAAGGTACTTTTTCACCAAATAACACCATACTAATACGATGTATTTTGCCAAACTCAATTTTTTACTAATTTTTAGTAGTTTTTCTTAACAATTTTTGGGTATTTTTTATGACCACCTGCCGGCAATTTTTTTCCTTTTTCTGTATCACTAGTCGACACAAAAAAATTTACGGGGAGTGAATACGAGTAATGGTTCACTCTGGGGAAATTCTGCGACAAATTCAGAATTTAGCGGAAGACTAAAAACAAGAATGTGATTAAAATTAGGAAAAAATTTCCCAGTCAAATCCTTTTTCAGGGTGGGTCAGGGGAACACCCAATGAGTTTTGAGGTTTCCAGGCCGATCTGAGACCCTCAAATTTGGGGCTTGTGGTGATCTGACAAAGAATGACCCATACAGGACATGAGCCCCGTCCCGTTTTAGCCCCGATGGTCTGAGCCCCGACCTGAGCCCCCAAACCCGAGCCCGGTTGAGCCCCGACCCAAGCCCCCACCCAAGCCCCAATTTTCAGAGCCCGGACTGAGCCCCCACCTGAGCCCCGACCTGAGCCCCGTTTGAGCCCCATTTGAGCCCCCTTTGAGCCCCGACCTGAAACCACACATTTTTGCATGATTTATTGCCCCGAGGCTCAAGTGGGGCTCAAATGGGGCTCAAACGGGGCTCAGGTCGGGGCTCAGTCCGGGCTCTGAAAATTGGGGCTTGGGTCGGGGCTCAAGTCGGGGCTCAACCCGGGCTCAGGTTGGGGCTCAGGTCGGGGCTCAGACCATCGGGGCTCAAACGGGACGGGGCTCATGTCCTGTATGCCGGACTATGTAAGATATAGGTAAAAGATTAAGAGCAATAATAAGATACCTATGGTAAACGAGAGGTATCCGGGTGGGGGGAGGCGGACAATCCGAACGTTTAAATTCCCAAACAGGGTGCTTCGCTTCGCTCAGCAAATAACTCGAAGTTTCGTTTTTGATTGCAGGGCCATTACATCCTGAAGAACGAGCCAGTAAACTGGACGTTCCCCAACTTCCCAGTCATGCCGTATGGGCGCTATCGGTTGCGGATGAGATCACGAACCTCTCGGGACAGCCCCGTCAATCGCCTCTGCATTCTAGTCGACTGCGAGATTATCCCCAAACCGTGAGATGAGTGCTACCCTGAGCTGGTCGCCTCACCTCACTAGCGTTTACGGCGGTTTCCGGCTACTCTAGATACTGAAGAGAGTGCATGGCATGGTCCTCCTAAAAGTCAACCACAAAGCAAGCTCGTCCCAAGAGCATGCTTGCAAGCACTCTCTGGGATAAAGCGTGCTGCCTCACTATTATATGGACTCATATCAACGAAGAGGCACGCTTTCATCCTAGACAGTGCTTGCAAGCATGCTCCTAGTAAGAGTGTGCTTGCAAGCATGCTCCTAGTAAGAGTGTGCTTGCAAGCGTGCTCCTAGTAAGAGTGTGCTTGCAAGCATGCTCTTGGGAAGAGCGTGCTTTGTGGTTGACTCCTTGAAGGAGCATGCCATGCACTCTCTTCAGTTTCTAGAGTATCGGACTGAGGACTCAAGCTGCAAGGCGATAAAGTATCACTCACTAGACGAAATTTTCCTACCGCTGCGCGTCAAATGTGCGTCACATTCGTTTCAGTGGCTGGGGCAAAAGACGTTTCATGTCGCCAGGCCATTGTGGCTACTCGTAGCATATTTCAACGAATATGAAACTTTTTAAAACATTTAAGTGTCACATTCGACGCCTCCTAATAGAATAATCCTAACTGTCAGTGCAGATCCAAGACAATCCTAAATGCTCAGAGGTTTCAGAGGAGGCTAAAACTGCGCAGTAGCTCTCTTCAGTCCAAAGCAGCGAATCATGATATCACTGAAATACAGCGTCCACGCACTCTTAAAACCTTACGAAGTATTTTGAGCGTACATATAACAAACTAAAATACTTTGTTATACGAAGAAATAGTTCGTAAATTACGAAGTATTTTCTTTGTAGGCTTACGTATGCTCAAAATACTTTGTTACACAAACTACTTTTCTTTGTAAGGCCCAAAATAGTTTGTAAGGTTTTCTCAGTGCGTTTATATGCAGGGTTTATACTTTATAACAAGTCCATTGGCAAGAAATTCGAAGCAGCATGTCGGCGTCACAGAATTTTATAAGAAACAGCTTTTTACCAGGCGCGTAATTGGGGGCATCCTCACGGCATCCTGCAAAACAATTATTTTATTTCAACGCCGCCAGTACGCCAATGCAAAGAAAATAAAATTTCACGAAATTCTGGCGGTCACGAAGTTCTGGTTCCACCAAAAATTCTGTAGGTAGAAAAAACTGCGTTGGAGCATTTCATGTTTGTTGCACTGTCGCGTCATCATTCAAAAGTATTTACCAAGGATTTATCTGTCTATTACTAATAAAAGTTGGCGCGTTTTGTTTCAACAGACTCAAATTGTATTATAAGAAACCGCGGTGCAGTTGTCTTACAAAACAATTCTCTTCTCGACGTAATATTAAGCCGTGTGACTTGTATTACAAAACTTTTCTTCACAATACAAAACATTACAGAAATAGTACAGGAAAAAGACGTGACCACAACCACCAGAGAATATTAAGACGCAATTTCTTGCGTTGTAAGTTTGAATCTTGTTCTTTTATGTATTACAAAAACCGCTTTTTTATGTGATAAAATCCCGATGTCCTTCTTATTACAAACTTTTCTGTAATGTAACCAACACCCGTTCCTGTTTACAATCAAACTGAATAAAGTCTGTTTACCTTAAATCTCTCCAAGAGTTTCGACCTCCAATATTAACAGCATCGTCTTCCCGCTCAACCACGACCACAACAATCTGGGTCATGTTATGTTACGCTTCATGCGACTGTCCACTGAGAATGGACCATCACTATTTAAGGGTAATAGAACTTCAGCCCAAATTTGGGTGATGAAAATTTCAGCTCCCAAAATTGGGTTGAACAGGTGGATTTTTCGACTTTTTCTGATGATTGGATGATGTTCATCGCCATCCTGGACAAACGGCTGGCTGAAACTTGGCCAATTTTGGTTTCCAGTTGGGCCGGGACCCCTCAACCCAATCCTGAAGTCCAAAGTCCCGTACACCAAGTAGGTTCGTGGTCAGAGCTCCTATAGCCTCGAAAAAATTCACCACTTACTCCTCCTCCAGAACGAAACTGAATTGACTTCGGCGTTGGGCGCCGTGAGACCCGGAGGCCTCAACGCCAAAAAGAGGTCATCGTGGTGGCCCCGAAAGGACGTCATCAGGGACATCACGGCGTGGCCGACAAAGTTACCCAAATTTGGGCGATGGTTTTTTGACTGCCCAAAGTTAAGTCACCGCTGGCTCGTCGCCCGATGCGCGCGTCACCCAATGAAAGGGCGATGGTGGTGTCAGCGCACGCCAGGTGCCAACCGAGAGCTATCGTTTTTTTTCCATCACCTCCGCATGAAAGAGTTGCGCGTGAATCCTACCACGTACCACAATGCCTACATCCTGTACATCACTCGCCTCGGAGCATCGGGCAGACTATGTAGTCGCTATAGGCCTCAGGGAGCGGCAAGCCAAGAAGAAATTTGCGAATCGTACGGACTCTGAGGGTGCTTGACACTTTCCCGCTCTGACCTCACTTAGCAGACTTTTCACTTTCTTAACGGATACGTTCCGTTCCGCAGGGATCCTTAACTTAACTCAACATTTAACTAACACTGCTGTCATAACGTAACATAAGACAATGTTCGCTATAGGTTAAGGGTACGGACTTATGAAAGTACTTACAAAAGCATATCCACACAAATTCGAGACATAAAAAAATAACTTACCCTTTTTGAAAAGATGTTAGAAGTTAAGGGTAATAACTTTAACTCTTATGATAACGTTATGATGCCCTTATGAGGTAAGTTAAGGATCCCTGCCGTTCCGTTCCATTTTGAAAAGGCGTTCCAATTTACAGGCGCGAGATGTTTTAAGATACAGGTGTGCGATGCATCATGCCTCCGCTTCCTTCGATCATGATCTGGACCATTCTAGCACCACTGCTGACCTTTGACCACGTTCGAAGCAAACGGCTCAACACGTTCGCTGTGCGTACATAAACTTAACACTTTGAATGTCTTACAATTATATTTGAATTCGGCGCAATCATAAGGCTAAACAAAATATTTTCATGACACGAATCTTTTCATTTCTTTCATGGTAAGATACAAAGAAAACTCTTCGTAATACGAAGAAATACTACATACGTATTATTGTGCCATTACCTTCATAGTGGAAAATTTCTCCGTAAGACATTATACTTTAGAGTGCAGAATTCTGGGATTCCACTGTGGTCACAGTAAGCAAGGGAAATCACTGTGAATTTTGGTGTACAAATCCAATGAACTTCAGTTGAATTCCGATGAATTTCAGTCAAATTTTGATGAATTTTAGTCACTTTTCTACGAATTTCAGTTAAATTGTGATGAATTTTAGCGAATGTTACATGTCTTATGAATTTTGGTGTACAAATTTGGCTGGAGTTATTTCCATTTCCCCTGGACAGTAAGTTGCTTCTTACCTTGAACATAAGTATTATGACATTCGAATGTTAAGCAGAGCGACTTGCAAATTATGGTACGGCGCTATGAGGTGGTTACGGACGGATAGTCACAACAGTTTGGCCTTTAGCCATCAGATGCGCGATCTGGCAAAAACACGTGAAGAACAGAAAAACAGTGGTTGGGCGGGCGGTTGGATGGATGCGGTTGTGGCATTTGGATAATGAAGGTTTCGTTCTGGGTTGGCATTACTGCAACCTGCGAATAGTATGGTTCCTCGCAGCTCAACCCCACCACCGTTACCCTACACTGTTATAAATATGAGTGCTCACTAATAAACGCACTCACTCTGTCACAACTGTGTTGCCCTGATTTACCTTTTCCTCAACTACAGCATGGCGCAGTCGTAAGAAAGTGCCACGTGTTTAAGTGTTCTCTAGTGATCTCGGGTGTATATTTCAAAGCCCCTTCTCTTGACTGTCATTCAGTAATTAATTAATTGATATATAAAGCCGATACTGGGGAGTCATGACTGACACCAGCCCAGGCCCTGTCAAGCTCTCAGGAGGCAATATTGCTACTGAGTGGGCCAACTTTGAGCAAAGATTCACGATTTACCTTAAGGCTAGCAAACTTATGAATGAGTCGTCCAATGACAAGAGGGCAATACTCGTGAGGGAGGCAGGGCGAGAGGCCCTTGATGTATACAATAGTTTTAAGGACTCCCTGATTACTCTGCGATTGATGCTGAGGGACATATAACTGGACACACTGTGAGCACGGAAAAAGTACGGAACATGTCTGGTCAATGATTTGCCTGGACCGTCCGTACTTGCCAACTAAGGACGTTCCGTACTTTTTTTCCATACCCATATACATGGGTTCATAAGGAGCAAGTACGGAACGTTCCGTACTTTTATCCGTACCTCCTTACTAAATTTTTCTGTACCATTTCCGTAAAAAAGTACGGAAATTTTTAAAGTGCAGATAACAGCGAAAGCTGTGAACATTAATTGCTGAGTTCCGTACTGATGCAGAGGAGAAAAAATCCCTTACTCGCATTCGAGAATGCTAATAGACAGACTTTGGGGAACTAACGGGAACCTCGAGGCTCAAAGAGTCTCTTAGGGTGAAACCCACCCCCAGACCCTTCAGGAAGCTGTCAACTTGTGCAAGTCAGCTGAAGCACTTCGGAAGGAGTAGGGGCCGTACCCATATTACGTGACCGGTTTTAGGCCACTTTTGGACCCCCTCCCCCCCCATCGTGACACACCGTAGGATCTTCGCGAACCCCCCCTCCCCCCACCGATGTCACGTAGGATTTTCTCAAAAGCTGTTTTTCGTCTAATTTGATGTTTCCTGATGTGAAGAAAGACAAAGATCATCGATGAAACAAATAGCCCATTCCAGTCGTTGGTGAGTGAAGAACAAGAAGCCGCACAAAACCGGAAGTGGCGCCGTCCACCCGTTCGAGTGCAATAATTTTAGAGGTTCCCGAATCCTCTCGCGTTGATATGCTATTAGGCCTGTTTCTAATACTTATTGGTAAAGGAAAGAAACATATTTCTCAACATTTCTCCCTCGCTCGCTACCTGCTCGTAATCCACTTCATTTTCGGTTTCGTTCTTCTTGTTCTTCAGTCGACGACTAGAATAGTCTATTAGCTCACAGAAGGGGTCTTTTTTTGGAACCCTGAAGGTCAGAGGAAGTAAAATTTAAGCAATTTTACATCAAATGGCCACTTTGAAACGACCGCTAAAACTTGTCATATTTCGGGAAACTTGGTTTCTGTCCGCTTGGATGCAGCAGGAACAGATATCTGTTGCCTGACCGCGCCGCTACCTCGTGTGTTTTGCTATCATAATTTCCAAATTCGTGACTACGTGACTTTTGAATTAACCCCCCCTCCCCCCTCGTGACCGTCCGTAGGATTTGGCCGAACCCCCTCCCCCCCCTAAATCGGTCACGTAATATGGGTACGGCCCCTAGGCTGATGCCTGAGGTTGACGCTGTGAAGGTATCCTAAGAGAAGCCATCAGCAGATGGAGGCACAAACTGGAGATTCAGCCAGGGGTGCAGGTAGAGGCCACAAGGGTGCCCCTAGAGGCTACTGTAGGCTAAACCATAGAGGAGGCTTTGGTAGAGGCTTCAATGGACACCTAGGTGACTTTCATCATCGAGGTGGTCCTCCCAGAGGCGGTCCTCCGAGAGGTGGTTTTGCATACCATAGAGGAGCTTGTTCCATACCCTAATGCTCAGACACGAAATTGAGTTGTGTGTGTAGTGACGTGACGAATCAATGTACATAACGGTTGCGTTTTGCAGGGTCCGTTTATCGCTTACGCCCATGCGTGGGACCTCTGTCCATCCGACGGTTCCATAGAAATGACTTTGCGATCGAGCCACTTCAACCCCCTCAAGCCAAGCGAGCGTCAGACTGTTTCGGGGAATGTGTCTTTTAAAATTGATTACACAGATCAATTTTGGGTGAGTCGAGCGAGTCAGACCTCTGCCACCAGCAACCTGTCAGCAACTTGTACCATTTCACATGGCCCCTGTCAACAGGTGGCACGGGGGTTCGACAGACAGGTTGGGGTCACCAGGTTTGAGGAATTTCTGATGGATGGCAAAGAACAGGGTTCACGTGCTATCTCTACAAATCAAAGAGTGTACATAGTATGCTCTAACTGGAGCATGCCTGCAAGCACGCTCTAGCTAGCGCATGCCTGCCAAGCATGCACTAACTAGAGCATACATGCCATGTTCACGCTTCCTGATGCAGAAAACTCCCTATCCCTTATGCAGTAAATGTATGCTTCAGTTAGCGTGTACATGGCATGTATGCACTAGTTAGTGCAAGCCTGGCAGGCATGCACTAGTTAGAGCGTGCTTGCAGGCATGCTCCAGTTAGAGCGTACCATGTACACTCTTTGATTTGTAGAGTAAATGCCTGTGGACTTGTCCATTACTATTATCATGTGCACATGTAAGTTACGCACGAAGTTGTGCATAAATATGCACAAATATGGAAAATAGTTACAGACAATATCAGTACATTGAAATTTGGTTTGCAAACTTAAGAGGATTACTACACCTTTAACAAGACCAACACGCATGGAAGGCAACCACCTTCGATGTTTGGGTATAGGGTTTCTAAAGAGTAGATTTCGTCTCCTCTTTTGCCTTACTTGAGGGAAGATTTCGGATTTCAAGGGATTTCAAGTTCTCAAGTGGACAGAGTCCTATTACTTGACATTAGGGTCGAGGTAAAGGACATTAAGTGCGTTATTATCTTGGTCGCAATGGTGAAACAGGACATTAAAACTATGCTCGACTATGCCTTTGACAGGACATTATAATTTCGTCTGAAGTCCTATACCATTTACGCCCATAGAGGGCATAAAATACTGATAATGCCCTACAGGGCCTAGTTCTTATGCCTTTGTTTTACCAGCGTATAGTGCGTTTTAATGAACCCTTGAGTTTCTCACGAGCCTTTTGTTTCTTTTAATCGCATTTAGTCCCATGCTGACCTGGCCCTGCGATCCAACAACCAGTGGAAAGAGAATGCCTTTCTTTTCCAATTTCGTAAAATGGGGTGCTCTGGGATACGTGATCAGATCCCCGATTTCTTCCGCGTTCTGGCGAAGCACTCCGGAGCATCGATGGACCGCAGAGAACCTTGCGTCCTTCCAGCGGTACGCAACTCATGAAACAGCCAGTAAAAGTACTGCTCAAATCTGGACAACAATTAGCTCTCCCTCGACGTGCCATGCTTTCCGCACTTGTTTTCCGTATACGGTAAAAACGGTTCCTGGATTTTCCAGGAAACCCCCTGGAAATCGCCTATGTCTTCGCCATAGGGCTCCTGGGAAAACCAGGTACCGTTTTTACCATGTGCTCCTTCACGTGCATGAATTTGTCCATGAAGCGGAAGAAGGGGACATCTCTGTTTTCATCATTTTTCCGGAGGCTGTTTGAAAGGCCAACTTAATCCAATCTGATGAATGATGCAATTGCATGTTTGTCTTTAAAGCCTAAGAAATAGCCGTGAAATATTCAAAAGTGTTACATCACTCTGTAGACGATTCCTCTGATTTCAATCTTCACGTTAGAATGGACCACGGAACCTTGTTTACTTCGTTCTCCCAAACGAGGTGGAATTGGGAAACAATTCAAGTGGAGCTGTGGTCTTCGCAGAGTCTATTATTACTGGTACATTTTTGGAGTTACCTCTATATCCCAACGTTATTGAGGGGTTGAGTTGATTCTTCTTACATAAGATTCATAATGACGCAAGTTGAGTTACCTCCATCCGATGAAATTCAGAACGTAAGGGGTCAAGTTAAGTTATATACATTTTGCAAGTGGATTTTCTCCTCTGATAGGGATTGGGTTGATTGATTTGGTGAAATGCAGCAAACAATCCTGATTAGGCTCAAAAATTAAAACTCAATTTTGGAGATAAGTCGTATTATTCTCTTCTTCCTGGATCAAATATGATGGGACTTCGTTTGATGTCCCATGGCTGATGCAATTTTGAGTACATTAAGTACGTTAAGAATGGACAAATTGTTCAATTTGCAGTAGGCTTAGGACAGTATGCGTGATCACTCTAAACCTTTTATTATTTCTCATTAGCAGACGTATCTCTGTAAGAAACCATAATAGTTAAATTATTTGTCAGCATTACTCAGCAATTGATAATCACTGTACTAATAATTCCGAATAATTCTGCTTTCGAAGTAAATTTCAAAGAAATAATTGAGGGGGAATACACTGAAAATGGTCCAAAACTGACTTGTGCGATTTCTTCCATACGCGTTGTTGTTCATTGCTTAAAGTTTTCATGTGCCAAGACCTTACAAATAGAAGCATTTTAAGCCCAGAATGGCGTCGATCGGACGTCAGGAAGCAGAGCAGCTTCCAATCAAATTTTCCTCCAAAATCGAACAGGTGGAAGTCCCTCAGTCCGCAAACATGAAGATATCTCAACCCTGTTTGCGCCAAAATGTAGGTAATTACCTCCCTAACCTCCCTTTTTAAATTTCGGAGGATAGATTGGAGTAACTCGCTTTAAGAGGCATTTTGTGCTGTGTTAATGTATTGAAATAGAGCACCAGATGATGTGAGAAATAATTCAAGCATTTAATAACATAAACTACCTATTTTTTTATAGTTTTTTTTCACACGAGACTGTTACGAATCACCCCAAATCGAGGGGTCCTATTCAAAAGATCTTGCGCGTTCCCCCCAAGACAATCTTATCTTAAACGCATGCGGATTTCACCCAGTTTGACCAGTTGGGACACGTACGAGAGTAAGCGGAATATATTTTCACATGTACTTTTGGTTTCTTTGATCTGTCATCTCCACATTTCAGTGAATTTTATCACAAATGGTATTGATTTGTAGCTGTATTAAATGATCAAACTGAGTGAAATTCGCCTGCGTTTAAGATAAGATTGTCTTGGGGGGAACGCGCAGATAAGATTTTTTGAATAGGACCCCTCGAAATGCGTGTTACGCAAAAAGAACGAAATACTAAGTATTGTGGTTGCTTGCAGAAATGCGTGCGCCAAATGAGAAACAGTCAGTTAACGGCTGAGAGTGGAACGTGTGTATAATATTATGCATCGCAGTGTATATCATCACTGGATATAAAATATGCACACTAAATTCTTATGGACTTTTTGTGTATATCATCACTGGATATAAAATATGCACACTAAATTCTTATGGACTTTTTATGCATAGTTATGCATGCTTAGGAACGTCCATAAGGTATGTATAAAATTATGCATCACTGTGTACCTTTTATGCAGGAAGATGCATAAAATGTACACAGTGATGCATAATTTTATACATACCCTATGGACGTTTCTAAGCATGCATAACTATGCATAAAAAATGCTTCATTATGCATTAAAAAAGTCCATAAGAATTTAGTGTGTGTATGAAGATGCGCAGGCGTGCATATTATACACACACTGTAAAAAATTCCGTACTTTTGTACGGAAATGGTACAGAAAAATATAGTACGGAGGTACAGTGCTCCCTCCTTGTAAGCTGCCTCCCTCCAGCCTGATATTTTTATTTTCGCTGTGTACCCTCGACCCTCGGCGAGCTCGCCGTCTGACAGGGGTCTGACGAGTGCAGCCATAAACCCGGACGGTCGCCAAAACGTCGGACCATCGTATGGACCGAAAGGTGCCTCCACAATGGGAAGCAGGTAGCACGGCGAGCCCGGCAGAAGGCGTGGTCGGCATCGGGCCTCAACGCGATCGCTTTTATTGGCCTCTCGGTGCGCGAGCTCGACCCTCGCCGTCCCTTGCAACACGTGTTCAACTGTTTCTTCTGTTCTCTCCAACCTGGACTTGTCCCCCGAATCCTCAGGTTGGAGGGAGGGAGCACTGTACGGAGAAAAGTACGGAACGTTCCGTACTTGCTCCATATGAACCCATGTAAATGGGTACGGAAAAAAGTACGGAACGTTCCTTAGTTGGCAAGTAGGGACGGTCCAGGCAAATAATTGACCAGACATGTTTCGTACTTTTTCCACACTTCTTTCTCACAGTGCATCTTACGTACGTTACGTACCTGTGCCTGCATAAGTATGCATTTTAAAAAAAGGCCACTGTGATTTTTAGGCACGAAGTAGCCTTATAGTATACCCAGGATTCAGCCGGCCCGAGATTCAATTTGTGTGGCCCTTTATGCATTTCGGAAATTTTCTATACGATTTTCATGAGATTTTGCAGACTTGTTGAACTTTGAACGCTGATTCTCATGCTGAAATCTGGTTAAAAAGTTAACGGCCAATTTTGAGAAATTTGCTGTCAAATTCGCCGTTTCCATGGCAAAACTCGACTCGTCAAAGGAAAAAAAAGGGAGTGGGGGGAGCCGAGCCGGGGCGGACCAATAGCCGAGCTTCTTTTTGGGTCTGTACAGCTTACTCCAAAAGCTGAAATAGCACGTTCGAAATGAAAAATTTCTTTGACTGCAGGTAGACAAGATGCAACAATAGAATTGGTGTCGGTTCGAACGCAGTTTTTCGGGTAGAACTATCAGGGGGTGGCAACAGCCTAGTGCGCGCGTGAAGCTATGCGCGCCGCTCGGGCCGGCAAGGAGCGGCCGGGCGGCTGGGCCGCGCGGCCGAACCAAATTAAACAGAACTTTGTCAAAATTGCATCGAACTGAGTAAACGAGGCCATTTTTAGATTTTACGCAAAATTTCCTATCCGTGAGTGACAATGGAATGGACTTTTGGATATGTGAAACAGTTCTAAAATCAATTTGAAAACCAAATTTACGGCACCAGACAGCCGACTTGAAGTTTCCCTTTCACTAAAAAAGCTATTTCCGTTCGTTTTAGGTCCATACATACAGCGAGCCGATTGTTGGCCACTATTTTCCGGGTTGCGTGGTACACTTGGAACGCCAATACGACTTCTGTAGCAGAAATGCCGATCCAAAAACTAATTTCCATTTTTGGTCCAAAATTGTATTTTGCAACTTTGGAGGTTAAAAGCACAGTTTGAAATAGGTTTCTCAGCATTGTCAACCTCACTCTTAAAACCTTACGAAGTATTTTGAGCATACATATAACAAACTAAAACACTTTGTTATACGAAGAAATAGTTCGTAAATTACGAAGTATTTTCTTTGTAAGCTTACGTATGCTCAAAATACTTTGTTATACAAACTACTTTTCTTTGTAAGGCCCAAAATAGTTTGTAAGGTTTTCACAGTGCTCACTAAGCAACCCAGAATTCAATTCTCTATCGCCCTGCTGTGTTGGATTTGCAAAAGGAGGTCAAACTTCTAATTGAAACGAAAAGGCCCGAAGCGCTGCAAAACCGCCAAAACAGTTCAAGTATTTTGTGGAGCTTAATGTGTGAAAACTATTTCTCAGATTGTAAATCCAACCACACCGCCTTGTAGGCCAG
The DNA here is from genome assembly GCF_012932325.1 of Thrips palmi. NCBI lineage: Eukaryota > Metazoa > Arthropoda > Insecta > Thysanoptera > Thripidae > Thrips > Thrips palmi. The sequence goes on from NW_023144633.1 coordinate 8,127,692, forward strand.
TCAATTCTACAGCTCCATTGTAAGTTTCATCGCAATCGGAGACCAAAAGTGAAGGCGGCAGAATATATTTTAAAGTTAGCTGCAAAAATCTGCCGCAGCGATTTCTCATACTTGCGCCCGCTCGACCAATCAACCAAACTGATGGGATTTACAATTATTATAGCTGTCTTTAATCTTGGTCTCCGATTGCGATGAAACTTACAATGGAGCTGTAGAATTGACTGGCCTACAAGGTGGTGTGGTTGGATTTACAATCTGAGAAATAGTTTTCACACATTAAGCTCCACAAAATACTTGAACTGTTTTGGCGGTTTTGCAGCGCTTCGGGCCTTTTCGTTTCAATTAGAAGTTTGACCTCCTTTTGCAAATCCAACACAGCAGGGCGATAGAGAATTGAATTCTGGGTTGCTTAGTGAGGTTGACAATGCTGAGAAACCTATTTCAAACTGTGCTTTTAACCTCCAAAGTTGCAAAATACAATTTTGGACCAAAAATGGAAATTAGTTTTTGGATCGGCATTTCTGCTACAGAAGTCGTATTGGCGTTCCAAGTGTACCACGCAACCCGGAAAATAGTGGCCAACAATCGGCTCGCTGTATGTATGGACCTAAAACGAACGGAAATAGCTTTTTTAGTGAAAGGGAAACTTCAAGTCGGCTGTCTGGTGCCGTAAATTTGGTTTTCAAATTGATTTTAGAACTGTTTCACATATCCAAAAGTCCATTCCATTGTCACTCACGGATAGGAAATTTTGCGTAGAATCTAAAAATGACCTCGTTTACTCAGTTCGATGCAGTTTTGACAAAGTTCTGTTTAATTTGGTTCGGTCGCGCGGCCCAGCCGCCCGGCCGCTCCTTGCCGGCCCGAGCGGCGCGCATAGCTTCACGCGCGCACTAGGCTGTTGCCACCCCCTGGAACTATCCAATAATACTTCTTGATCGGAGTGTGTTTGGACATGCGCAGTAGGTTTGCAACCTGTTTAACAGTTAAACCAACTGTAGCATTTGAAATCTGTATTAATTTTGCTCTCTTGTTTTTTCTTTGTTTCCTGTTTATGAAAATTAATATTAAAACAAATTTTCAATTTTTATGTGATAACTTTCTAAAAAAATATTCACAAAAAATTAGCAAAACAAAAGTTTTTTTTTTCTGACAAAGTTTTTTAAATATTACTTTTTGGCCCGCCCTTCTATTCAAAAAATAGGGGGAGGGCCTATGCATTTGCCTTTGTGTCTGTGTGTTATTGTTGTTGTTGTTGGCGTCTGTGTACAAGGAAGGAGTTGAGCTAGAGTAACCAGATTTGGAGGGTACTTCAGGAGTACCGTCCAAACAAATAATCCGGTGGTGCAAATCCCATCCGGGTCGCACAAGGGCTGCTGCAGGTGCATCATGGTTTACATGAGCGGGAGGGAGATTTCCGCCATGAATGGTGCTAGCAGGGCACATAGGGGTATTTTTGGAATCGGGGCGACGAGACAAGATGAATGGACCTGGTCCCGACCCCATCGGCCGCTTTTACAAGTTGGCCAGATCAGGATCTTCAAAAAAGGGGGTCGACCGACTTAAAAAATTTTATTGCAGATTTCGATTGGTCTCAGCCGAGGGGGTAAACACTTCACGGAATCGTGTACAGACTACTCGGTATTACGCTGTATTACGGGTGTATTACACGTGTCTTACGGCCCTAAAATGCCAAAATTTGGCACATTTGACCCAAAAATGGTATTACGATCACGTGTATTACGCGTAATACATGGTTTTTGTGTACAGGGTATTACGCGAGTGGTTACCCCCTCGGTCTCAGCAAGACCTTTTCAACGAGGGGTCGGAAAGGGGGCCCAGGAGCCCGACTTCGTCTATTAGTCACATCAGGATCTTGTAAAAAGGGGGGTCGACCGACTGAAAATTTTTACTTAAGTTTTGGATAGGTCTGGGCAAGACCTCTTCAACGAGGGGTCGGAAGGGGGGTCCAGGAGCCCGCCTTCATGAGTTATGGGAAAAAGTGCGACGGACTCGTTTTGCGCTCCTGCTGTGCCTCTATTGCAAGGAGTTGCAGTAGCATGGCAAATATGGGTATTTTCGGAATGAGGGCGAAGAGACAAATGAAATGGGCATATTCTAAGGACAGTTGGAGTAAAAAGTGTAAGGACTATTGCATATTGTGAATAGAAGGGCGGGCCTAAGTCACGATGGTACATCGATAACTTTGCTTTACCCGCTCACGGTGTGTGTGTGTGTGTGTGTGTGATGCGAGCGGGCCGAAGGCCCGGGCCTTCGACTGGCCAAGTTGGGTCTGACGCGAGGGCCGAAGGCCCGAGAAAAGGCCGCCGGCAGGCCAAGCTGGGCCAGCCCCCTGTCGAACCGAGTTGCCGGCGCAGCGAAGCGGAGCTGGCAACTCGGTTCGACGGAAGGGCGGGCCCTAGCTTGTTTTCTGTCAATAAAACAATTTTGTTGTTGTTGTGATTCAGTTAGCTCTAGGATCACTTCGCTCCAACTCGCGACTTGCAGTGCTCATGTTCCTCGAACAAGACTCACCCGCGTTTCGAAATCATCCCTGCCGAGTTTATGAAGTTTGTCAAACCAACCGTCGTGGTGTTGATACGTTGTGAGGGAGAACTATTACACAGAATTGAAGAAAACATGACTAGAGAACCATAGCCTTTTGAAACAAGCCAAACAATTCAACGTCAGCAACAATGGAGGGGCAGTTTTAATGCGCGACTGCTGGTGCTTTCAGCTTCGCGATTTTCGCAAGGGCGCAGACGCCGAGAAACTAGTTGCCAACCCGTAAAAAATAATTTACTGCCTTCTTTCTGCTAAGAACATTTTAATAATGATGGACTTTAAAGATGTTCCATTGTCAGAACACTGCGGAATACATTAGCATTGGAATTTTTTGAATTTATCAGCATTTTGATTTCTAGTATTTATTGTCAAGTTTAAATTTCGACGGGTGGCACATCGACCACATTGGTACCACTGCTATTGGTAGTCCCCTGAGCCACAACTTCACAACACCACTTCTTTTCTTTCTCCACACTCTTACACCAAAAATCAAATTGACTTCGTGACTCCTAGGATTTCTTGAAATCGTATTTTTTCCCTCTTGAGCTCAACCCAAAGTTTTGCTTCTGTTTTCAGGGGCATTACATCCTGAAGAATGAGCCAGTGAACTGGACGTTCCCCAACTTCCCAGTCATGCCGTATGGGCGTTACCGGTTGCGCATTCGCTCGCGCACCGCTCGCGACAGCCCCGTCACGCGCTTCTGCATTCTAGTCGACTGCGAGGTTATCCCTAAACCGTGAGGGCCACTCCGTAAAAATCTGACGGAGACTGTCCGTTTCTTTTCTACGGAGATAGCAGGGGTTTTCTCCGCAAAAACCTGGAAGTTGAGTCAAAAAATGTCGTGAAGGCCTCAAATGTGTGTCAAAAGAACACAATGCTGATGTATTTTTGCACGGTGTATTCGCCTGCCTTGAGCGACCTCGCCCTCTGGTTACTGTCCCTTTGTCCACTCTGAATAACAAAGAGAAAATAGTACATTTTACACTCTCAGACTCGAATTGACCTTTTATCTCTTGCCATAAAGGTTTTTGTGGAAACGTAATAAGTACTATTTTCTCTTTGGCTATGCACTATTTTGTTCATTGTAAAATGTTTATAGTTCATTAAACCGGACTGAATGTCATTTGCAACACTGTTAGAAATTAGCTCCGAAATTTTATGGAGAAAAACCCTATAATCACGTTCATGGAGACTCCATTCATTTTCCATTTTTTTTCGGAGAGATTTTCTCAGGGCTTATACAGATGTTCTTCGGAGCATTCCTTGGGTCCAGATGGGAGGTAAACTGCAAGTCTTTTCTCAGATATATTACAGAGGACTTCGCTGAAGCATTTTCTGGTCTGAAATGGTCAAAGAAGGGACAATCTCATTCGAGCTCATTTGACTTATATCCTGTAGCTTTCCCTTAATATTATGAAAACTGAGCTCAAGAAGTAGGGGTTCACCTTTCCCTCAATTTTTAACTGGTTGCAAACCTTTTTTTCGTGTTTTTGTGATAGTGAAGCATGCATTTTTGTTCAAAATTCCGAAATTTTTCGGAGAAAGCCCAGAATTTGCATTGATGGAGAGCTCCATGCAGGAGTTTAGGAAAAACTCCATGATTTTTCCATTTTTTTTCGGAATTTTCTGACAGTGAATGTACTTTTCAATTTCTACATGACCTATTGACAATTATATCCCTGAAACGATCAAAATTGTGCATAGTTAAGTACATTTTACGTTTGCTCAAAAACCGCTATTAGCAAGAGAGAAAAAAGTCCCATTGGTCTGAGCGTGTATAGCGTCAATTGGTGCAATGCAAAGGCAAGTGCAATGCCTCCCCATTCCCATGCATTAGCTTAGGGCATTTTCGAGACGCATGGCACGTAAGGTGCAATGCAGCTATGGCATTGCACGTATGGTGCGATATCTCAGCTGAATTGTACCCTGCTATACTCGTAGCGTTTGGAATCTCAGTGTCCTGGTACCGTGCAAAGCGAAGAGCAGACGACGCCGCCGACTACGTTCCTCTGACATGTCGAAACCTGTGCAATCGGGCTCTAATAAATTTTTCAACTTGGAAAACTTAAGCTCAACAAGCGAAGCAGTAAACGCTTTAATTTATAAATCCTGATGCAACTCATTGGGGTGAACGGTGCTGCTCTGATGGCTTGGTGCCATGTAGCGACTCCACTGTACAAAAATAATTTGTAGTCAAATTTCTATACATGTATGTGAAACAATTCACATAAACATGCACTCTCAGCACGTTAACAGCAATAATACTTCCTATGTAACATTAAAATAAGACGAGATTGCGAGCGTAGAGCTAAAAGCTTGAACTATCAATGATGCTAGCTGCCATTTATGCGCGGGTATGCAGGTCGCTAGCTTGGCTAGTTTAGGGATAGGTTTTTTCGTATTCTGTTCAGCCCGTGCTGGAAATGGAACGTACAAGTTGGTGGGTGCGATCCAATAATATTCCCTACACCTCCCTGCCCACACCATCCTCCATGGATATTTTAGATGTATTTGTCTTCCTCTTCCCCCTCCTTCTCTTTTCCTTCTCCCTTTCCTCCCACCTCCCCAACCTCCCTCCCTTTAAGGTTAACGGTGTAGCGGCCGCTACTTTGTAAACGTCGTTTGGGCGCCACTGCCCAATGTACAGAGCCACCTTATAAAGCTCCTGTGGGTGGAAACGCAGCATCTGGGGCCACGGTAATACGAATTTCACAACTTCGTCTTTTCGTTGTCGTGGTTCCAATCCACACCCTTAATGTATGATTTACACTCTCAGCGCGTTACTGACTTTTTTCTCATTAATTACGTATTCGCATAAGCAACAATAATACTTAGTACTGTCTAGGTAAATGTGACTAAATTCCTTTGTAAAATTATGTAAAAAAAACCAATTTATCAGTACATTATTTAGTATTTCCTAAATGGTTATTTAAGTAAAGAAAAAGTACGTATTATGGTTGCACAAATTACTTGCATAAGTACTGACAAGATGAGCAAAAAGTCAGTAACGTGCTGACGCGCAACGTTGTTCATATTTAACTTCAATCTGTAATGTTACATGACAAAAATAAAAGGCGGCATGAGTAGAACAAGGTATGGGTTTTAATTTACTTCAGCACATAGTTTTGAATCGAGGTCCTTAAATTAAGGCGCAACACACAGGACGACAAGGAACGTTCGATGTAGACACATTTAAATGACAATTTCCCTCTAGGAACATTGGGCATACTTATATAGTTTAATCTTATTACCGTACATTACAATCAGAACAAATTTAGAGTTCGTTGCAACGTTGCGAGGGACGGTGCTGCATATGTAACAGACGGGTATAAGATAAACCAACATTTATGGGATGCAATGCCCGGTTAAACTGCACGCATTTTGAAAACCATTCGGTCCTCAGATGGTGGGACAACTTTGGTGGCCGCAGGACGGGCAAGCTGATCCGGCCACTTTCACGCAGTCAACAGCAACAGGGCAGGTAGCTCTCCTGACGTGGGCTGAGGCGGCCATTTTATTCCAAGATACTTTCCTCAGCGATCCGTGGCAACCCCAGTGGCACCACATACAGCTGCCGTCTTCAGCGGCACAGTACGAGGAGTACCCATAGTACCGGTTCTCAGAGGTGAGGTATATGCTGCGTCGAAGGTGCAGTTGAGGGTTCCTCACGAGAACGTCCTGAATGGCGGGGCGGTGGAACCAAGCGTGGAGGCAGGAACCTTTGCTGAAGGCCACAAACAAGGACGTGAGGCAGGGCACCGATGCAGGGCTAACAGCCCGCAAGAACAAGTCTGAAGGCTCGCAGCCCATGTCCAGGGACTTGAGGGAGTGGAAGTTGGACAGGGCGGGTGCCACGCAGAGGTCCCAGACATTCGATGAAGCGGAGAAGTCAATCTTTCGGAGAAACTGAGCAGAGCGTGACCCAACCACAGACCGAAGGAGAGCTTCGGGGTTCGTGCAGGTGGGACGGATCACCAAGGTTCGCAGATGTGGCGCCTGAGAAAGAAAGTACAATGCGCCCGATGGGGCAAGGCTGCCGGGTGTCCACGACGGTGCGAACGACTCGAGCTTTGGTAAAGATGCCAGCTGCCACAAGTCCCCACTGGGGTAGCATGACAAATAGCGCAACTCATGAAGCTTTGCCAATGATGACACAGGGACGTCAGTCAAAAATTCAAGTTGCACGGTCTGAAGAGTTGCGGCGTGAGTCTTAAGCAGTAGCAGCAGGAAGGAGTCTGCATCACGTGCAAAGTAGACAAGCCGAGTTAAGGAGAACCTCACGTCCAGGTCTCCTGTTAAAGCTGGCAGTGGCTTTAACCCAGAGTTGGTGATATTGAATTCCTTTAGACCCTGGATGCTGTACGCTGCCATCATCAGGGTCATCGTTGCCATGCGGCACTCTGCATGGTCGTATTGTATGTCCAGTTCCAGCTTTCTCAAACCGCCGAGGGCACTGAGCTTGTAAATAACTGCCGTGGCTGAAGCAGCCTCGGTAGCGCTCTTAACAGTCAACACAAGCTTCGTGACAACGCATAGGGTGCGCACCACAAGGAAGCCCAGGGTGGCGATGGGCGTACGAACACCGCACTGCAACGAGCAAAGACACGGCGCGACACCGAGTGCAGCATGCAGAACATTCCTGTCCCGGTCCAACAGATTGACTTTCCGCCACAGGTCCTGGTGCAGGCACAGCTCCCGGAGCCGACGGCACACCATGCGGCAGCGCAACAGCTGTTCGGGCCTCAGGTAGGACAGCACGGCCAGGAGCACGTCGTCCGACAGCGACAGGAGGAGCTGCGGCACAACCAACATTGAATTCAGTTGGGACGCACACGGTAAAAAAACTTCCTGGGAATCCCAGGAATCTCCTGGAAACTCCTATACCTTATCACATAGGGCTCCTGGGAATCCCAGGTTTCGTTTTGACCGTGCAGAGATGTCATGGTCTCGTGTGAGTAGGGTACTATGATCCAGGAAGCGCAAAAAGGGGGGGGGGGGACTTGATGCACACTAAATGTTTATGTAAAATTTTGTGCGTCGTGATGCACGATTTTAAACCTGCGTGCCGTTTTGCATGAATTTATGCATTTTCACGCTTAAGGTAGTTCAAGCGACCACGCTATTATAAAGAGTTGAAAATTTGACAGTAGACTCCTGAGATAGTGACTTAATGTTAAGTTTCAAACCCTGTCACCGGGCAAAATCAGTGTTAATACGCGATTAAAATACCCGAGAATAGCATTGCCGCTTATGGGACTAGGGTTATGTTGCCCATCCGAACCCGGTATATTTCGTGTATGAAATGCCAGGAGTAAAGTCAAACCGATAAAAGGCATACATTTATCGTATTTTCAGTCACTTTACGAAATGAAAGAGAGAAAATAGCGCGTCACCGGACTTATTAGTGAGAAAAGACATAAAATTGCGGTTTTAGCAGCCGACACTGGAGTCAGGTGCACAACTAAATTGGGAGTTAAAATTCATTTCTTCGCATTGCCGCTGCCTAGATGGCCCCAACGAATCTGATTCTAAGTTGAAAATAGAATGGGACCTTTATATAAATTTTTTAAGGTCTGGACACAAAATTTTTAAATTTCAACTCTCGCTTGACTATAGTATGCCCCGCGCGAACCTGCGCGGGGAACACTGAGAATCCAAACGCTATGAGTATAGCGTCAATTGGTGCAATACAAAAGCATTGCACATGAAGTGCAATGCCTCGCAATTCCCATGCATTAGCACAGGGCCTTTTCGGGAAGCATTGCACCAAAGGTGCAATATGGCTGAGGCATTGCACGTATGGTACGATATCACAGCGCATTGCACCATACGTGCTATACTCATAGCGTTTGGAATCTCAGTGAAGACTTGGGTTGTGTTTCTTCCGATGGGGTCAAGTTAAGTACCATTTCTCAGGTGGACTTTCTTCCGAACTGCTTGGAATTGAGTCAAATATTTTGGTGTAATGATACTAAACATCCCAAGGCACTCTCAAAAAATAAAACCTCAATTAGGAGATATGTCTTATTATTGTCTTCTTCCGCTTCTGAATTCACTGTGGCAAAAAAGTACGGAAAATTCTGTTAATTTTTTTGACAGTATTCTCCGTAGCCCTCTTATCAATATTCTCCGTAGGCTCTTACAGTATTCTCCGTAGGGCCGTACAGTATTCTCCGTAGGGCCGCAGTCTTCTCCGTAGGACCTGGAAGACTGTATAGTCCTACGGAGATCACTGTGAAGGTCCTACGGAGAATACTGTACGGTCCTACGGAAAATACTGTAAGAGCCTACGGAGAATACTGACAAGGGGGCTACAGAGAATTACCACAAGCTGTTTACAGAATTTTCCGTAGCTTTTTGCCACAGTGGACCAACTATTATTCGTTAACTCACCGATTCGTCCATGGCGGGACCAAGAACTGCGACGCTGGCCACGTGGAGCACCGGGAACGAGCACGCACGCCGTAGACACTGGAAGTCCCGGAGCTGCAAACCAACAGTCGCATTTCATTTCCACGCTCGGGAATGGTAAAGCACACACAAATTTTTTTACAGTGAATTTGGCGTTAGTGAACGAAAGCGAACACAAAACGAACTAAATATGGTTATGCTACGAATCTTTTGGGGCTTTTCTTTGAAAGGTACAAAGAAAAATACGATTTCAAGAAATCCTAGGAGTCACGAAGTCAATTTGATTATTGTTAAGAGGTGGGAAAGAAAAGGTTGTGGCTCAGGGGACTCCCAATGGCAGTGGTACCAATGTGGTCGATGTGCCATCCTCGAAATTTAAATTTGAAAATAAATAGAAATAAAAATGTGGTAAATTAAAAAATTTCCCAAAGGCTAAGTATTCCGCAGTGTTCTGACAATGGAACATCTTTGAAGTCCTCTGATTAAAAGTTTTACAGAAAGAAGTCAGAAAAATTAATTTCTCGGGTTGGAAAATATTTTCTGGGCCCGTCTCCGCCCTTGCAAAAATCGCGAAGCTGAAAGCGCCAGCAGTCGCGCTTTTAAAAACTGCCCCCCCATTGTTGTGGACGTTGAATTGTTTGGCTTGTTTCAAAAGGCTATGGTTCTCTAGTCATTTTTTTTTCAATTCTGTGTAATAGTTCCCCCTTACAACTTTTATCAACCCCACGACGGTTGGTTTGAAAAACTTCAAAAAACTCGGGAGGGATGGTTTCGAAACGCGGGTGAGTCTTGTTCGAGGAACATGAGCACTGCAAGTCGCGAGGTGGAGCGAAGTGGTCCTAGTGCTAACTGAATCACAACAACAACACTGCGCAAAGTCCAAAAAAAAACTCCAATCAAGAAGGATTTTTGGAAGTTCTACCCGAAAAACTGCGTTCGAACCGGCACCAATTTTATTGGTTTCATCTTGTCTACCTGCAGTCAAAGAAATTTTTTATTTCGAACGTTGCTTTTCAGCTTTTGGAGTAAGCTGTACAGACCCCAAAAAAAAGCTCCGCTTTTTGGTCCGCCCCGGCTCGGCTCCCCCACTTTCCCTTTTTTTTTCCTTTTACGAGTCGAGTTTTGCCATGGAAACGGCGATTTTTCCCGCAAATTTCTCAAAAATTTGGCCCCCAAATTTTTGACCAGATTTCAACATCAGAATCAGCGTTCAAAGTTCTACTAGTCTGCAAAATCTCATTAAAATCGTATAGAAAACTTCCGAAATGCATAAAGGGCCACACAAATCAAATCTCGAGCCGGCTGAGTCCTGGGTATACTATAAGGCTACTTCGTGCCTAAAAAAGCTTCACATTACATGGCGTCATATAATGTGTTAGCACAAGATTCTTCATATTATAAAGAAATGGTGTTTGTTTTCTACATAAGACTTTTTGAGTGCATGTCGTATGTCCTTCAGACTACCTTTCAGGCAGCTAGGCGCTTGTGGGAGGGGCAGGCAAAAGCCCATTCGCCCCACCCCTATATCTACACTCTTAAAAGCCTACGAAACATTTGCTTCATAACTACGAAGAAAACGAAGACATAGTAGAACTGTCTCGTATTGTAAAAAAAGGCTCCGTATTACGCAGGATTTTGCTTCGTAACACGAAGCATTTCTTCGTAGATTTTAAATTGCCTTCAGTTTCTTCGTATTACGAAGCGAGTTTTTACTGTGCACGACTCCTCAAAATACTTTGTTGCAACAAGCTAGCTTTGATTGTCAGATCTAAAATAATATTCGAGGTTAACAGAGTGAAATTTCCAACCGCGTACTCTCTTTTTGATGTGAACGCACACGAAACTCGCCCGACTGACTTCCAGGGATGAATGCGCTGATTCGGTCGTCTGCGGCACGCGTGCGCTCTACCGGACGTCGGCGTGCGTCGTCAGTGCCTTGCAACCTACCCGGCCGCCAACAGACACTGTCAGCAGGGGTTGGATAAAAACAACATCTTTCTACATGAATTCCGTGGCGATCCGCAACCCATGCATGCATGCAAGCATCCATGCGCATGGATTAACTTAACAGAACAGACCCCAGGCTAGCGAAGGGCCTAAGCTAGCCCGTCGGCAGTGTCTGCGGGCGGCACTGCATTCACCGGCCGAGTTCTAGAGTCGCTGTGGAGTCATCGGGTTTAGACCGCCCACCCAATAGGGTACTTTCGTAGATCCCTGAACCGGAAGCACACAGACGCCATGTTGGCGGAAGTAGATCCAAACTTGACATGGGAAAGAGACGTTAGTCAAACGTATCGGCCACACTTGAACATAAACAGTCGTTTGATACTTGTTTACAGTGCATGTGTGTTTCGCGAGCAATATTTGCACAGCTCGGCTATAGTTTTAGATCCGAAGGGAGGTTAGTTTCCGGCCAATTTGGCGTCTTCTGGTCTGCTTGCTTCCGGTTCAGGATCTACGAAAGTACCCTATTAGGAACATTAGATTACGCTCTATTTCAGAGCGAAATCGGTTGAGGCTTGAAGTTAATCGTTTGAAGCTCATCCGCCAAGGTTCCGCCTAATCCCCTTGGGGGATTTCTAGACTGCCTAAGGCTATTATTCTTACAACGTTAAACGCTATAGACCCTCAGTCAGGATCAGCAGATTATTAATCTTATATCGTTGAACGCTATATACTTACCAGCGAACTAGGATGCCCTTTCCAGCATCAAACTTCCGGTCCGCGGCTACGCTGAGAGCGTGCAGGCTGAGTGAGGAGGTTAGGATTCGGGGGTCCGGGCCTGCGTAACAGTGGGACGGCTCAAAATGTGATCAAAGCCGCGTGACCCTTGGGGGATGGGTCCAAAAGCGACGAAAACTGCGTAACGCTAAAGGGATGGGCCAAAAAGTGACCAACACTGAGTGGGGGATGGGTCCCAAAGCGACCAAAACTGCGTAACACTGGGAGATGGGTGTAAAAAGTAACCAAAATTGCGTGACGCTTGAGGGGATAGGTCCAAAGTGACCAGAACTGCGTAACGCAATTAATGGCGATCCTTAGTTCCGAGTTGCCACTAACTGCATTCGGGTTCGGGCAGAATAGGGTACTTTCGTAGATCCTGAAACCGGAAGAAAGCAGACCAGCAGACGCCAAATTGGCCGGAATCTAACCTCTCTTCGGATCTAAAACATAGCCGAGCTTTAAAATATTGCTCGCAAAACATATGCACTGCAAACAAGTATTAAAGTTTTACTTACTGGGGCGATACGTTTTACTAACGTCTATTTCCCATGTCAGGTTTGGATCTACTTCCGCCAACATGGCGTCTGTGTGCTTCCGGTTCAGGGATCCACGAAAGTACCCTATTCCCTAAATCACCCACAAATTCCAGTTGGGAGGGTGAGAAACGCGGAACGTCTACCGTCAAGACCCGCACGAATCCCCGAAGACACGCGAAGACTATTAAAACTACCGTAACAAGCATATCTTTGGAGTCGAAGTCGGAAGTTCTGTTGAGGTTTACTTACCTTACCGCAGGTCTTGGAAGAGGCGGCTATAGGGGGTGACTTCGGTTTTTATTTATTTAATAATAAATACACAGGTTCGAGGGCAAGCCCTGTACAGACATCAAAGAGTTTCTTTTACATAGCAGGGCGATGTGACCATGGGGTGTTCAAAATGCAAGGCTAGTTTTTTTTTTTAAATACAGAACCATACAGAGGAGTTAACAGATAGTTAACAGGAGCAGGTTATAGGGAGAAGTGATCTTTTATCTTCTTTGTGAAGTTCCTAGTTGCATCCTTCAAATTTTGAGGAAGTTCATGATAAATTTTTGAACCTTGATATAGAATACTTCTTATATCATATTTAGTAGACTTTACAGATTGCATATGAATTTTGTCAGTAGATCTTAAGCAGCAGTACCTGGCAGTACCGATGCATCGAGTTATTTATGATAATTACTGTACTGAGGGTCTTAGTCTGGCACAGGTGCAGGGTTGCCACAAGTCTGGAAAACCTTGAAAACCTGGAAAAGTCAGTTAATTTGAAAATGGTCAGGGAAGTCAGGGAAAATGAAATGAAGTCAGGGTAAAACGGAAATAAGTGGCACAAACGACCCAAGACACCTATTTCGTTCGATAAACTCATCTCTTAATATACCCAACTGCTGTGTAATCTTTGATTGTCCATATAGAAGTTTGGAGGGGTGTCTGGGCGAGAGGCGGAACATAGTCTTTATACAGCGCTTTAGAAGGACGACTATCCTGCTCATAGTTTCCTTTGGGGCCAGGACCCATATGCCAGGGAGAGGATAGAGTGGACGTTGTTGGTGGACCCGTTCCTCGGCAGGCTACGTCTGTGGAATCTTCACATCGAAGCTGTAGAGGTACAGGCTGTATCGTAACTACCTTGAGTCCGATTCAAGATGTGAGTTAGACCTGCGAGATGAGAAATTAATTTAAATGCAAGGGTGATCACTACCAACAGTGCGGTCTGCTGCCCACGTTTTGCGTAACATCTAGCGTAGCGGCTCACAACCTCTCACGGTTCTGACGGTTCTAGTCAGAACTGATACGATTGTGCACGAGTGGTCGCAATGTTTCATCTGGGACACATGATATTTTAGCCTGTATGGACTCGGAAATTCCTGTAAACAAAGAAAGGGCACAACTTTCGTCTTCTAGCCTACAGTAGGGTTTCAATCGGCAGCCATCTTCCTTCATCTGCACCCGCTCCGCAGGCGACGGAAAATGAAATTTGTGCAATTACTTATTCCTTTAGTCTCCGCTTTAAGGTTCGCAGAAAAGTCCCAATGGTTGAAAAACGACAACGACAATGGGATACATAGTTTTACACCCGGTTCGGATTATTGCATCCAATTGCATCTCTGCATTGTTCAAAACTTCAGTTTTCAGCAGTTAGGAATTGTGAGCATCAGGTTTAGGCGAGTCACAGCTAAAAGTTAACTCTCACAACTAATGTACACTGTCTCCAAGTTCACGAAACTTTTAACTCAAAATTCTGCGATGAATTGAGTTTGCGATTCTAATTACTTATCGCATTCCCAGAGCTGCGACATGATATTTTCACAAATCCTTCGCGACAAATCCTTTTCATCCTGCAAACTCCAGAGTGCATGGCAGCTCCAAACAACAGCATCTTCAAATAATTGCCCCCCATCAAACACATCCCAAGCTACAAAATTCCTGCAAACACACTCCCAATGCTTGGCAAACACAGACCATGGCTAAGTTAAAAATTGTAAAGAAAGCTATCACTTTCAGTTATAAAAAGTATAGTTGGAAGTTTAAGGGTGAGAATTTGGTTTGCGCGGCATCAAAGCGTTGCCCCACTATTAACTTCTTTGCCATCGTCCATAAAGATATTGGTCAAGTGAGTCAGACCAGGAAGGTCTCTCTTACTGTCCATGCAGTCAAACGTTATGTGTTGAGTAACCACATGGACTTATACAAAACATTCTTCATCAAAACACAAGTTCTTACTCCTTTGCCTCCTATCTAACCCGCTGCATGTGAGCCCTGTTGGAAGTTCCATGGAGAGAACACTGTTAATATACTCGAGTTCCAGGTTAGTTCTATACGCTATCGGGCACAACCAGTCTCGCCGTGATTAAAGAACAAAGTGCCGAAATACAGTACCACCTAACATCGTCAGCACAGCAATAATAAAGTTAACGTTTCAGGTCACAAACTTACAACACCACTGTGGATGGACGTCCGTGTCGTCCGTCTGCTACGATTGCATTTGTTCTGCAGGGGTGCCAACTGGCCTAATTCTCACCCTTAAACTTCCAATTACTCTTTTTATAACTGAAAGTGATAGCTTTCTTTATTATTTCAGGGTTGCCACAAATTTGAAATTTTCATTTCCCCTGCCTTTTCCCTGACTTCCAGACCAATATTTTATGTATTTCCCTGACTTTTTCAAATACTTTTTCCAGCAGTTGGATATATTAAGTGATGAGTTAATCGAACGAAATAGGTGTCTAGGGTCGTTTGTGCCACTTATTCCCGTTTTTCCCTGACTTCGTTTCATTTTCCCTGACTTCCCTGACCGTTTTCAAATTAACTGACTTTTCCAGGTTTTCAAGGTTTTCCAGACTTGTGGCAACCAACTTGAATACTTAAAAGCCATTGTCTGTATTTGCCGAGCATTGGGAGTGTGTTTGCAGGAATTTTGTAGCTTGGAATGTGTTTGCTGGCAAGCAATTACTACTATTTGGCGCGAGCTGGACTGGGATGCTGTTGTTAGGTGCGTGCCATGCACTCTTGAGTTTGCGTAGATGAAAAGGATTTATCGCAAAAGGTCTGTGATGATATGTTATCGCAGCTCTGGGAATACGATAAATAATTGGAATCGCAAATTCAATTCATCGCAGAATTTTGTGTTGAAAGTATCGCAAACTTGAAGACAGTGTGGTTTTTCTCGTGTTCTGTTCAGCCCGTGCTAGGAATGAAACGTACAAGTTGGAAGGTGCGATCCAATAATATTCCCTACACCTCCCTGCCCACACCATCCTCCATAGATATTTTAGACGAGGGGTGAATCACTAGTGTACTCATGTGTACAAATTTGCCCGTACTCATATTGTACTCACAAATTTTTAAAACGGTGAAATTCTCTAGTTTTTCGACCGATTTAACGTCGAGTGCCGTTTAAAACGCTAAATGAAGCCTTAAAACGTTTTAAATTGTGAAATTTATTTATGAGTAAAGCACCCGTACTCATGTACTCATGTGTACACCAGAACCCTGAGTGATTCACCCCTCGATTTTAGACCGGGTGGAAAGATCTGTAATTTTTTCTGTACTTGTAAAGTGCAACTTAACTCAGTTTAAGACTGCAGGACAACTATTGAACGTCTCGAGATGAAGTGAAGTAAATCTATTCTTTCTGAGTTTAAACTGTTTGCAAAACAATGGTAGTCGGACTGCAGATGGATCAATGCAGTTTCAGTGCAGTTAAACTACAGTAAACTACACTTAGAGTGTAGTTTTTTTAGTGAAACTACAGTTTGACTGCAGTTTGAATACAGATATTCTGGTAGTATTTTCGAACACTGCAGTTTCGGTTGCAGTTTCGACCCTAATTAAAAGTAGGGTCGCAAGTGTATGCGACAATTATAATGGTAGTTGCGAGTATAGTGTTCAAATTTCAATCGCAAAATTAAAAAATTATTTTTTTTCCTTTTTTGGGAAGCTTTTTTTGAACCCCGTCGCCTCTCATTCTGTAGAGAAACTGTTTTTCGATGTTGAAGTTGTTGGACTTGGGCGGTACTCGATCGTCGGTCCTTTGGGTTGCGAGTCAGGTGTGTTATCCACTACGCTGGCAAGCGGGCATGCGAGCTGCTGCATCCGACCTGGACCACATGATAAGGCCTGTTCTCGGGGCACACCGGTCGGATGGTGCAGTTTAACTGCAGTTTCATTGCAGTTTTACAATAGATTATTTGCACTCGATCCTTATCCACATCGTTTTTCTTCGCCATTGTCATCCTTTAAGTGACGTCCACCGTGTGCCGGTAAGGCAGAAATTTTTCGAAAAAGGGGTTGGTGAAAAATGACAGAGTAGCTAATTTCTGTCTCACTGCGGGGTTGTTTTCGTTTCCACGGGTAAACAAGACAAAATTGGAAACCCCGTAAGAACCCCCAAAGAACTACTGCAGTCGAATGACGTTCCCATCTAACGTTGGGTCTGCAAATCTTGTACGCAATACGAAACTGTAACCTAAGAATAATATTTTTGCAATTCAATCAATAATCGAAAAAGCACCTTTCAAGTATACTGGATATGTGCAAAAACTAATGCAGAGAAGAGCACAGTTGCGACTGAGCTTGGAACGTAGAGATAAAACTGCAGCCAAACCGATAAAATTCTAAAATGAGAACTACTGTATAGCTTCCCGTCCAAATTACGTTTCGGAAATGCAGACAGAAGCAAGTTAAACTTAAAATTGAGTCATCGTTTGAAGTCTAGTGAGGAGTCTAAACGAAACTTCTTGGAAAGTACATCCAAACTGCATTCCTAACTACTTTCCAGACTGCGGTCCAAAATATAAATAAAATCTTTGGTTTTTCTCTATTTTGACTGCTATAAGAATTGCAGTTTGGGCACTACAGTCTACGACTACAGTCCAGACTAAGTCGAAACTAAACTTCTTTCCACCCGGGTGTATTCGTCTTCCTCTTTCATCTCCTTCTCTCCTTTTCTTTCTCTTTTCCTTCTCCTTCTCCTCCCTTTTTCCTTTTCTTCTTCTCCCTTTCCTCCCACCTCCCTTTAACCTCCCAAACCTCCCTCCCCTTAAGATTTACGATGTAGCGGCCGCTACACCGTAAACCCCGTTTGGGCGCCACTGATGTTTTCTTGTTGTTGTTTTTAAAGACGACCTGCTTGAAAGATCAAGTCGCTGAAACCACCATGGGGCCCACCAACCCCGAAGAAGATGCAGCAGAAGTGCTGTTGCGTACGGAGCTCCTCAAGGTGCAGTCCGCGGAGGCGGCTCTCGGTGCGGCCCGGGTCCGCGTGAAGCTGGCCGAGATCAGCAGGGACCGCACTCTGAAGCGGCGGAATCAGACGACGGCCCCACAGCAGGACGGCAGCTGGGTGAGTGCTCTGTTAAAGTTCGTTGTCACTTTATGACAAAAATCGTGGATGATATTTTCATCACTTTCAAATGATGACGGTCTCATCACAAATTGTTGACATTTTCATCAAAGCTCCTATAATTATTGGATGGGCATGACAACAATGTCATCAATTCTTTTGATGACATTGGTGTAAGGGAAATAAGCCTTGAAATTGTCATCAAGTGACGAGTCAAATTTTTACAGTGAGTCGAGCTGGAGACTGAATCTCAGATGGGTCGCTAGATGGCAATTATTGTCACACGGTAAAAACGGTACCTGGTTTTCCCAGGAAGCAAGCCTATGCTAGAGACATGAGTGATTTCCAGGGAGTTCCTGGGAAAACGAGGAACAGTTTTTACCGTGTGACAATTGCCATCTAACGACTCATCTGAGATTTCAGTCTTATGTTTTTCTGAAATGTTAAGTTACTTCGTTTGAAGTTAGTGATTGAATGTAAGGAAGGCATGCTGAGAGTTCCATCATCACCTCCCGCGCCGCTGATCTGATTGACTGGCACAGGACTCGCCCGCCGCCTCCTCCTCGACGTCTGCACCTGCGGCCAAGAAGGCGAAGGTGGCCCTGACTCCGCCCACCCCAGACGGCGACGCGGCGGGCGAGGAAAGGCTGTCGACGCTTCGCGACCAGGAGCGCTGTGCCCGAGAGGAAGTCGAGTCGGCGAGAAGCCTGCTGCGGGAGCTGGAGAGGGAGTTGGATCGGGAGCTAGAGCGGCAAGCCCAGGACGACTCGCCACTGCACGCTGACGAGAGCTGCACGCAGGTGGGTACTCGGTTATGACTGCCATGCAGTCCGTCTCGCCATAGGGCCTTAGGGCTCCTCCACTAGGTTGTTACAGGTCAGGGAAATCCTGGAAGTCGTGGAAAAGTCATGGAAATGAAATCGAGTCAGGGAAATCAGGGAAAAGTCAGGGAACATCGATCATCGGGTCAGGGAATTTCACGACATTGACCCAAAATCGCCCGCGTCGTCTTTTTCTTACTTTTGTCATTTCTAATGTGTCAATTTTCGTTTAAATACTTAAGTTTAACCATGATATTTTGAATGGGACGAATGTCCAAAATTTTGATAAAATGAATTTTTGGCTGCGTTATAGAACTTTTGATTTACTACGCCGGGAAGCATGATCGTTTACTCTTCGGGATTCCCCCCGCCGGAATCCTCCTCGAAGTCCAGCTGCTTGCCAAAATGACAAAAGGTCCCTGACTTCGACAAACCCAGACGGCCGACCGTACTTGAAAAAAAGGAAAAAGGGTCCGCCCGCTTCGCGACCAGGACGAATGTGCCCGAAAAAAGGAAGTCGAGGTCGTCCCCGGGGAATACCTGCTGCGGCAGCTGGAGAGGGATTTGGGAAAATCAGTTAGTGAGCAGTAAAGGGACTCGCCTTTTGCACGAATTACAGAGGGGCACGCATTTGGTAACTCGGTTATGACTTCCATGAAAAGTCCGGACTCGCCATTTGGCCTAAGGGTTTTACGGTGAGAAATGACGAAGTCAATTCGGGAACAAGCTGGAAATGCAACGGTCTGAACCAAAGAACACGATCCTTCAGGAGTCTGTGGTTATAAAATTTTACGACAAATCCAATATCTATCTTCCGCTCATTTTTTAAACTGTTTGGCTCTCTGAAAAATAGATATTGTGAATTGTCATATTAAATCCCAAAGTGAAACTGTTCATGAAGTAAACTGATGCAATTATTGCAGTATTAGTTTATTTTACTCTTAGAAACTGTATTGAATGTTTTGGGGAAAAGTCATGGGAAAGCTGGGATCTGGTCAGGGAAGAGTCATGGAATTAGAAACTGTCAACCTTGTGACAACCCTGACTCCACACACTAAATTCCTGTGGACTTTCTGATTCTTAATTAAGCACTTCACTGGTAAAACTAAAGCGTTACGCTATGCTTGAGTCAAGCATGAAGCTACGCTTGAAGACATTACGCTTGAAATGAAGCATAGACGGGAAATTCCCCTATACATTTAGATAACTTGGCGGACGAACCTATTACGCTTGATTCGGACTACGCAGAAATATTGATTCATACTAAGTGTTAACGTGCTTTTATTGTCCATGACTATGGCCGTTTTAGTACTTACTGAACACTGAGAATGAAAAAGTCATGATCAATACCCTATTTTGGGCGAGGTTTACTTTCTCACCCCAATTTGGGCGAGGAATGTTTCCTCGCCCAATTTTGGGTAAGGAAGGGTGTATCAGCTCCCTATATAGCACCGACCCAAATTTGGGTAATAAAGAATTCCTCACCCAAAATTTTAGTCATGATCATGACTCTTTCATTCTCAGTGAAGTTATGTACAAATTTGTACATGAATTAGGGACAATTTTTCTATATTGCGCTTAAGTATTTAAAAAAACTTCCTCCTACACTCTCATTGGCTTGTATGCACTTGTAAGTGCATGCTTGGCAGGCATGCGCTAGCTGGAGCGTGCTCTCAGGCATGCTCCAGGTAGAGCATACAATGTGCGCTTTCGGATTTGTAGAGTATGCTTCACTTCAAGCTTAGTGTCTTCAAGCGTAACTTTATGCTTAACCCCAGCATACGCTTTAGTTTTACCAGTGCACCTACTGATTGCTTCCGCGTCACCAACTGAGTCTCCCTTTCAGGTGGGGCTGGGCGCGCTGCCCGACGACCCGTTGCTGGAGGTGCTGAGCTACCTGTCGCCCCGACAGCTGTTACAGTGCCGCCGCGTGTGCCGTCGGTGGAGGGACTTGGCGCTGCACCCGACCATCTGGCGGGAGAAGTGCCTGACGGTCTCAAGAAAGTAAGTTACTTTTTTGCGTACTTGCAAACGCTCTGCAAAAGCTCAGGGTCTTACACTCTCAGACTCGTATTGACTTTTTTCTCTTCATTATTGGCATTTTGTCCTTTGCTTACGTAGTTTTTTAAGCAGTAATAATATGTAGTATTTCCTTTGTAATCATGTACAATATTGTTCACCTTAAAGAGTAATTTGTCATCAACTATTGACTTCTTTTTAAGTCAATTGCGTATTGACTCTTTGTCAATAGCAAATTGACTTTATGTCAACATAACGAACAAAATCCTACATAAATATTGAGGAAATAGTACATTTTATTGCTGTGTAAAATACTCTTTAACAAAGGACAAAAAGTCAATAACAGTCTGAGAGTGACGGAACATGCTACGGCGTTCCCGCCTACCCCATCACATGGTGTTACGGACGTCTGCCGTCCCGTAAGAGCCTGTACGGAAATTTAACGGAAAATGTACCGCATTACGCTTAAATTACGCCTTGAAGCTTGGTCCATGTTTCCTAGCGTGGACCCTTGGATTAGCAGTGCACTGAAGTCGGGCAATAAACTCTTTCACAGGGGACTTAAGCTCGGGCCCACCGGGCGCGATCCGCCTTCCCTCTTATAATTTCAACCGTTTCCACGTCTCAAGAAACTCAGGCAAGGAACTCCTTCCATTTGCAGGTCCATTCAACTGGTCGTTTCGGCGTTGAGGTTGGCCCCCTGCCTGGGCACGCTGTGCATGAACAGTCCGGAGCTCTTGGATCGGCTCCTTTCCGAGCCCGTCACCTCCATTAACTGTGGCATCGCCGCGCTCACCTTCGACGGCCGTGCGTCTGATACTGTGCTCTTGGGGTTGTTGCTGCGCAGGTAGGTGGCGCACACCACGTGACCGGCTTTTCTGGATTATATCTATTTATAGTACTCGAGCAATTTAAGTAGAGGCGGCAGTGATCGTTCTTTGAGTGTCCGATCCCGTGAGGACGTGGAGGTGAAGTTTTGTGTCTTGACCATGGGGTACTGAGATGAATCTAGGGATGTGCGAAACAAGGGTTTTTAGTTGGAATCAAACTCAAATCGGAGCATGAAAAAAGGTTTCAAAGCCGAATTCAATCAAGGAAAAGTTGTCGAGCCGAATGGGACACTCTCAAAGCCATATTGACTTTTTGTTCAAAGCAACAGCAACATTTCCTGAGAAGCATACGAATTTGTTACGCTACAATAATACTTAGAAATGTGTTCATATGCCACGAATAAAAAGTCCTTGATATATGTACAATTTCATAGACAATTTTTTGGTGCATTACTAACACATTTGTTGATAAAATTGTTACTAAAATTTTTTAAGAATAATCACTTACAAAACTTTCATCATTCCTAAACGACACTTTTAATGCCTATTTTTCAGTGACAAGATTTGTTTTGGAACGGAGAGCTTGTTGGACCACTTGTTAGTCAACAACAAGTTTTGCAAGTCCATATAAATATATGTAATGTCTGCAACAAATATTGATCATGTTCATAGAGTTTCATTTCAATGTACTGACTTCATTTATTAGTTACTACTGACTCCTTTTCTTTCTTACAACTGACAAAATCTCTTTGTAGGCACTAACAAATTAGTTCCGGAAGGCCTCCATACTTCTTCTAAATAACTAGTGACCGATTTGTTGGTTAGGCTAACATACAAGATGTCAATACGTTTTAAACAGATTTTTATCAGTAAGATACCTATAAAATTGTTCATAAATTACATAGACAAATTTCTGAAGTAAAAGTACAGTCAAAAATGTCAGTATGGCTCTATTTTAAGATTCGAAATAAAATCAAATTCGAACTGGAATTTAAAGAAAAAATCTCATTCAACGAACGTTAATGAAAGCAGATGATACTCGTTTGGTTTTCTTCTACGGTGTAGTATGGGTTCATTCCAAAGATAGTATTTAAAAGCTGAGTCCTTTGTGCGCTGTAGCGGGGAGGGATTGTGAATGTTGCGCCCAGGCCGTCGCGCGCGAGGAGGGGTGCCATTGTCGAATTCCGCGCAGGCTGCGCCGCAGGCACAGACGCACCAGCCCGCCCCGGCAGCCAGCCCCTATTATATTGTTAGGATACGCACTTGGTTTTTGGACTCTCGAGTAAAAGCTAGCTGACACCTTTATGTGTCTTTTAGTTGTAGTTTTAGGTATGTTTTTGAGTAAAGGTATCATCTGCTAAAAAGTGGGTTCCCGAACAGATTTTCTGTAACACAGGAAGGGCATAGAGCAGGAATATAAATAGAATAAGATAAAATCAGGTATCTGATCTTGCTTTGATGATTACGCCTCAACCTATAGGTGTGTTCTGTTTTCAGGCAAGCTTCCCTAGGCCGGTTGAAAACAGTCGAAATCGAACTTGGTATTGACGAATACGACTTCGAGGATTCAGATTATTGTAGATTGAATCAGCTTTTAGCTCAACTATGTTACTCAGAAGGTAAGTCGGCACGACTGCGATATATTATCTGGGCAACAATTTGTGAAATGTGCAGTCTAGAGTCTTTAAAACGTGCGGACCTGGTTCATACAAACGTGGATGGTTATGTCATTTCATAACACTTTCGTGAACGAACGCACTGATCTACAAATCGAAGAGCTTACATTGCATGCTCTAACTGGAGCATGCCTGCAAGCACGCTCTAGCTAGCGCATGCCTGCCAAGCATGCACTTACTAGTGCATACATGCCATGTACACGCTAACTCAAGCATGCATCTAGTGCATAAGGGATAGGGAGTTGCCTGCATCAGGAAGCGTGTACATGGCATGTATGCATGGCATGTAAGTGCATGCTTGATAGGCATGCGCTAGCTAGAGCGTGCTTGCAGGCATGCTCCAGCTAGAGCATACAATGTACGCTCTTGGATTTGTAGAGCAGGGACGTCATTTTGTTTCTCGGGGACTCAGACACTGGTTTTGACCTTTTCAGGATTGGAATCTATAAACCTGAAAGTACGTTGTATTGGCTCGAACAAGCCGCTGCCAGTCCTCAATTCACCCGAATTTGGTGCCCCTGTGTCAGCGACCCTGCGGGAGCTGGTGTTGTCCACCCGGTGCTGTGATGTCTTCCTGAACCCATACCTGCCCCTGCACCTGGGGTGGCATGCCACCACGTTAGAGGTGAGAAAAGGGTGGGGCGATTCGTAACACAACACTGTCATTCATTATATTTATTATAGTTTATACACCTCAAATCATCTGCGGTGAATTCCTGATTCCAATGAATACGGTTATGTTGACCGCAGTATAAATTTTCATATCGGTTTGTATTCACCCATGAAACTGCCCGCCTGTGCACACGCATCTGTGAATTGACTTTCCTCAAAGTGGTTTGAGAGTGAGTCCTTCAACACGTTCGCTGCGATACGAGAACATGCAACCTATCGGGCGGGCCGAAACTGCAGTACGAGAACGTGCCGTCTCGTATTTTGCCAAATTTTTGTTCTGGCCAGAACGAGGAAACGGGCATAGCTGGGGAAGTGAGACCAAAAGAATTTGGACCTACAAGGTCTCATGAAAATTTCGGCTGTTGTTTCGTTGTCCTACGACCATTTTCGTACGAGAACGGTGTCCTCGAGGTGCTCTCGTATCGCGTTTTGACCGAGGGGTCAACCACTCGTAATCGTGTGTAAGTACACTTCGCCTAGTAATCATCGGTAACCACACGTCAAAACTGGCTATTTTCGCCGTTTTTATCGGATTTTGAGGGTCTTCCTTATGAAAATAAGTCAAAATGCTCTTAGCTGGCCAGAATAAAAACAATTTTTGTGCGTACCGTAATCACTGGTAATCAGTAACCCTGTGTACACTCTTGAGCTGAGTGGCGCACTGGTAAAACAAAGGCATAAAAATTTCGCTTTTTAGGGCATAAATACTCTTTTACGCCCTTCCCAAGGGCTTAAATCGTTCTATGCCCTTGGGAAGGGCGTAAATGGTAGAGGAATTTCAAGCAAAATTTTAGTGCCCTTCCCAAAGGGGGCGCCCTTAAAGGGTATAATTTTTATGCCTTTGTTTCACCAGTGTGGACCCCTCGGTTTTGGCCAAGGCATTTACGAGAACGGTGCTCTCGTATCGCAGAATGCGCCATGGCAAAAATTATTTCTCCGGCCTCGGACAACGCGGCCCGGCCGCCAGAACGGCCGCGGGGCCGCTAAGACTCTGACGGGGTGCTATGGGGTGATCTTCCGTTCGGATGGCGTCTCCCTATGTCGCCGTGCTGTCTTTGATGCGTGGACGGAGAATAAATTTTTGCCATGGTGCTTCCTGCGATACGACAACGCCCTTTATCCAAAAGCGCGGAAATATTTTACAGTGCTCTAGTCCCGAGGGGGTATTCACTTCGAAAACTGGCGCACAGAGTAGTCGCTATTACTCTTATTACAGCTATTACGCGTTATTACACATTATTTTACATCACACATTATTTTACATTATTACACATTATTTTACGTTATTACGCATTATTACAGGGTTATTACAGGATAATTACAGTCATTATTACGGCCATTTTTAACCGAAAGGGAAGCCCAACACCACTTTGCCCCGCCCCCTCTTTTCTCCTCTCCCTTGTTCGCCATTCTGCTGTAGTTATTCATACCATAGAATGCTCTTGCATGTTACTTAAGTTTTGAGTTTGTTTGAATGGGCAGGAAGATTCAAATGGACCTTTGTTTTCCAAAACCTCCCCTTACCAATAGTATTTCTAAAGATTTTCTTGAGAGCACGATTTTACTTTTTTGCAATGGGGTTTTGCCACCCCCCCCCTCTTCTTAGCCCCTAGGTAGCCGCCTGAAAGGTAGGCAAAAAGTGCTACTTCGCCCCCCGCATAGGCCGCTCTCACCGAAAAAACCAAACGTGGTCTAGACCACACCATTGGTGGGGTCAAATGGGTGCCTCTTTGACCGCATCAGTTTGTGTGGTCTAGACCACGTTTAGGCACGTTTGGTGAGGTCTAGACCACGTATGGTGTGGTCTTTCGCACCAAACGTGGTCTAGACCGCACCAACTAATGCGGTCAAAATGGCACCCATTACCACATCAGTTGGTGTGGTCTAGACCACGTTTGGTTTTTCAGTGCTGGATCCGCCAACAAGAACATCTGGGGGGTGGGGGGAAGGGGGAGGGAAGGGTGGAGGAAGACGAAGAAGACAGAAAGGATGGCGGGACCGGAATGGTAGAAAACGTTGCTGCACAGAGTAGCAAATTAACTCCATTTCCATTTTGTAGTCAATATGTGCAGCAATTTCAGTAAAAAATGTGTACATTACGTATTATTACGTGATATTACACGTTATTGCGCATTATTCCACATTATTACACTTTATTTTACATTATTTTACATTATTACACATTATTACGCGTTATTACCCATTATTACAGGCATTATTACGGCCAAGGTGAACAGACTATTACACCAGTGAATACCCCCTCGTCTAGTCCAAACTCCCCGACACACACGGGGACAGGGCCACACACTAAATTCTTATGGACTTTTTAATGCATAGTTATGCATGCGCAGAAACGTCCATAAGTTATGTATAATATTATGCATCACTGTGTACATTTTATGCAGGAAGATGCATATAATGTACACAGTGATGCATAATTTTATACATACCTTATGGACGTTTCTGCGCATGCATAACTATGCATAAAAAATGCGTCCTTATGCATTTAAAATGTCCATAAGAATTAAGTGTGCTTAGAGTCCTCTTACATGTCAGTTCGAATTCCCTCTTTCCAGGTGGTGAGTCTCAACCACGTCATGCCCCATCCGAGTGCTGCCCTCCAGCTGTCCGCCATGCCCCGGCTGCGTGAGCTGACGTGCCCTCTGCTGGAAAACATGCCTGCCCTGCTGCAGTGCCCCGCGCTGACGTCGCTTCGCCTTATAGCCACGGCAGGCGATCCAATAAAGGATTCGGTTGAGCCTTACCTGCCTGGTGTGCGGGAGTACCTCCGCCTGGCCGCCACGCGCCTGGAGCACGTGGTGCTGGAGTTTTTGGACCACACAGATGACTGGTACGCCGATGCGGGCTGCACGCAGACGTCTGACTTGGTGCTGAGCCTGGCGGGGTCCAAAGGTGTCGTACCGGCACTGCGGAGCCTCAAGTTCGTGTACTATGATACTCAACATGATTGGGAAGTTTGGCCTTCCGTGCCGGTACCGCAGCTGCCGCATCTCGCGGCCATCCTGCACCGCCTGCAGAACCTCACCAGCCTCGACCTTGGCGGGCCGCTGTCGGAGGAGGTATTGAGTGCTCTGGACGCGGCAGTGCTGCCCGACCTTCAGCTGCTCAAGGCCTTCTTCCCAGGCTGTCCGCACGAGTGGGTCCACTGCAAGGAACTGCGGGCGTTCATGCTGCTTCACCCGGGGCTGCACATCACGATGGAGTGCGACGATCACAGCAAGCAAAGCTGCGACTTCTGCAAGAAGCACACCTGCCACAACTTCGCGGTGAAGTACGAGCTGACCCTGTTCAGTCACGCGGCGACAGAGCCCTGTGGCGTGGAACATCTGAAGAGAGCTATCTTCATTAGTGCTGATTCGTCGTGCTAACCGAGCCATCGCGGTCCACGCTGCTTCACTCCACACTTAATTACTATGTAGGTTTTTCTGCGCGCTAATGCACGAAATTAAACGTGCACTACTTCGTAACGCACAAATTCGTGCGCAAAAATGCACGATTTTCTGCATACTTGCGCACGAAATCGTGCATTGTCGCGCACAAATTCGTGCGTTACGAAGTGCATGTTTAATTTCGTGCATTAGCGCGCAGAAAAACCTACATAGTAATTTAGTGTGTCGGGGAAAAAGGAAGACAATTCACCCAACCCTTTTCCCCTTGACGTAGGTTGACACAGTCTCTGTAAATCATTAATCAATCGCAAAGTTAAGAATGTTGACTGTTGATTATTCGAATTTAGTTCCATCTGCCGAACTTGAATTAAACTTTTGATAACAATGGAAACACTGTAGTAAGGTAATTAATTTAGAACGCTGACATGCACACAAAATCTATGTGTGTACTCAGTACACACTTCTAGGTGCGTGCTTGCAAGCATGCACTTCTAGGTGTGTACTTGCCTAAGCACGCACCTAGAAGTGTGTACTTGAATGAGTACACACTTATAAGTGTGTACTCAGTGAGTACACACTTGCGAGGTGCATGCGCGGCATAGGGAAAACGCATGCACTTCTATGTGTGTACTCAGTGAGTACCCACTTATAAGTGTGTACTCATTCAAGTACACACTTCTAGGTGCGTGCTTAGGCAAGTACACACCTAGAAGTGCATGCTTGTAAGCACGCACCTAGAAGTGTGTACTGAGTACACACATAGATTTTGTGTGTGTGAATGGAACCTGTTTAAGATACTACAATATGAATAAAGCCCTTTTCCCCTTGACGTTGGTAGACCCCATCTGTTTAGATTAATCGCAAAGTTTAGAATTTTGACTGTTGATTATTCGCATGAAGTTCTATCTTCCGAACTTAACTGAAACTTTTGATAACAATGGAAACACTGCAATAAGGTAATTAATTTAGAACGCTGACATGTGAATGGAACCTGTTTAAGAAACTACAATATGAATAAAACCAATTACTTCAAAACTCTATTGTATACCCAGTGTCTACCTTTATCATACTTAACCCACCAAAAACAACAAAGGTCTGTTCTTCGCCAAAATATTTCGATCAAGGCTTTTACACTCATCCTCTTATGGACATCTTACCAATATTCATTGACGTTTGTGCGCATACGACTTGAGCTGGGCGAAAGAAGTCGAAGGAGAGATCTTCACGACCGAGGTGGTCGGCCGCCGTCGGCTCACTCTGAATCCAAAGGTCTCCCTGTTAGTACCTTAACAACGATACAATCAAAAGTATCGCCAACAAACGGCGCCTTCAGAACAGCAATACACCAATGTATAGCCGAAAAATTTCGGGTGATACGTTTCATTATTCCCAAGATTTAGCAAGAAATTATGAACAAATCAACAGGGTTTATAAACCTTGGAATCAGGGAAAAGTCAGGAGGAAAAGAGGTCAGGGAAATGTCAGGGAATTTCGTTAACTGTTCTGGAAAAATAAATTTACTGAAACACTGGACCCGTTTGCTGTACAACCGCGGAGGAGAGCGCGAGACACCAGTGATTTCAAAGCACTGTATGTTTCGTTAAGCTAAATTGTCAGCACTTAGCCATTGTAAGCTCGTTAGAAGTTCTCTCCCGAGACTGAGCTTTTCCATCGTGATACGAACAAGAGGCTTAGAATTAGACAACACAGCGATTGGGAACAGTTCTTTGTAACTTCATATCAGTTCCTTCGCATCAGGAACAATTTTCTTCGGATTGTAATAGGTTGGTATCGAGGTTTACTGAAAATTTACTGAAAATTTTTACTGAAAATTCGCTTTGCACTATGACCACACTGCATAGGCAATGGGAAGTGTACCCTACTGCCAAGCGCAGCATCGCGAAGCCTGTTACGACAAGACAGGGTCTGGCACACACCAAATTAAATTAAAGTAACTAGTGGCTAGTTGGCCAAATAAGGTATTTTGGAGCAGCCCTGGCCGGAAGAAGAACAAAAACGGAAGTTAGAAATGGCAGTTTTTAAGAGAAATACATACGCTGCACATTTCTGATAAAAACTGCCATTTCTAATTTCCGTTTTTGTTCTTCTTCTTCCGGGCCACGGCTGCTCCAAAATACCCCATTTCCTTACCCTTACGTAAATCTCATCCAATAGTAGCAACATTTGCCGTCATGTTGTGACCACTTGTTTTTTCGGCCAAGGAGTGCATAACAAACCCTCACATGTTTGTACCCCTATCACCGCCGCAGGCTGCTTTCGGGTGGAGGGCGTATTAACAGGTGAGGAACTGATTAACTCTCGTACCGAGCAATTGTCAAATATTAAGTATATGACGACGTACAAGTATTTTGAGCTTCTTCACGAATTTCTGTTAATGTGCAGAAACGTCAATGAATAAGGATAAAATGTCGATAGATTTGAAGCAATCAAAAAGTCAATAACTGGTAGGTACGTTCCTGCTGGTTCCCGGCTTTTAGATTATTTCTTTTCTTCACTTGACGATGATTGAAGATTGGGAGAGAAAGGCAGTAAATCTCGGTCCACGTGGCCGAGTGAAGAACAAGAAGAATCACAAAAGACTCATTTGGGGCATTTAGAGTGCATATGTTCACTGAAAGTATGTTGTATTTACTATAAAATATTCTCGCTAAATTCTACCAAGCAAAGAGTCTTAAATATTTAAAGTAAAAGTGCTAAAACATTGTCTTTTGTGATTCTTCTTGTCCTTCATTCAGTTACGACTTGAATGGTCAATTAACGTTTAGCTTAAAAAAAGTTACAGCATTGTTACGTCGAGGGGCTAGGCTAGCGTAACACCGCAACGCATCGGTGACAAGAGTACAAAACTTCGACACGTCGTTGGTGAGCGGACCCCACCTTTCTTGGTTTCTTTTACCAAAGATTCTGAGAAAATCTTAGCAGAATCTCCGCGACATTTGCCTTTCACAAGTTGCTTTCAGCATTTTCCGTTGTCTGTTGTAAAATGACAAACACTTCATACGTACATGCATCTTGTAGAATGCCCTTAAGTGGCTTAGAGTATTCTCAGTGCCCTTTTTCATCATAGTATCTTCGCGGACAGTTCCCTTTATTCAAATTCGTGTATGTGCACTTATTGTGTACAGTATACTTTTGATCAACGGATGTGACATCACATTCGTAAGAATGTGAATCTTGTCAAGTTCGTATGGACATGATATCACATTCATTCGGAGTTGATGATGATCCATTCACTTTCAAACGAATGTGACGTCCTAATTAAACGGCCGTGTCTCGTTACAAGGAATGTGAAATTTTCGTCTAGTGAACGTGACGAAATTCACATTCGCTGCGTAACAGTGTACGCTGGTGTTGATTGTTATACCTTTTGTGCAGCCAACCATGCCTCCAGCTCGCAGGCGTAACCCGGCCCGAAAACGAAAGGCGGATACGGCACCGACGGTCCCGACTCGTCTCCTGACAGGCGCGGAGGATGGCCTGGAGGTAACTTTATTCACGTTTGTTTTTACACTTTGAGATTAGCACTGAGTCCACTCTCATTCCAGGAACGTGACATCACGTTGAAACGAACGTAAAACCTTCGTTTGAGCATTTTTTTTTTAAAAAACGGTTCCCCCGGTTTCCAAGGGTAAATTTGTCACGTTCCCTGGAAATGAGAGTGTCTTGCCTTTTTTTAAAAATAACGTATTGACTCTTGTGCACATTAATGATAATGTTAACATTTTTACACGTATTACAAATAAGATTATAATTATTCTTCTTAACGAATCTGTCGAGCCTCTTTTCAAATTTATACTAATGCGGGGAAACGTCTATGAATAAGGATGAAACGTCGATTCGATTGAAGGATGAGAGCGTATTTGACCAACCTTTTTGGAAAATAGACACTCATCCTTCAATTGACTTTTTATCTGTATTTATTGACATCTCTGCGTATAAAATAGTTTCGTTAAGAAGCATAACAAGTTTTTCACGACGCAAATCAAATTAAAATGTTAAGACGCCTTCGTAACGCACGAATTAACAGTTTTAAAAAAATGCTTCCCCCGGATTTTCTCTCTTGCTCTCGAAATCTCATTGTCGCGCCTTCGTGCGTTACATGCATTTTACTTTCTTTTGCTTGACGCGCAGGAATCCTATCTCTAGTAACTTTAGTGTTTGCCTTTTTTCGGGACTCATCCCTCGCTGACCCTGCTATGCTCCCACCACCCCCACCCTTCCGTATTTGGGTGATTCAAGTTTTCTTTTCCCATCCTTTTTGGGAAAAGGTCAGAGGGGGTGAGAGGCGTTTCCGGTGCGATTATTTTGGAATAAAATTCGTTCGGGAATGAGGGGTACAAATTGTACAGCCTGCACGCAACGCACATTAAGTTTGTAAAAGAAAACGCGTTTTAATCTTGTTAAGGAATTAAGTAAACTTACTCTGGTATTAAAAACAGGCCTTTTTAAATTCCCGCCCTTTGGGGCATAAATAAGTGTTTTCCCCCATTAAATCGTTTATCCCTGGGAAGGGCGAAATGGTATAGGAATTTCAAGCAATTTAATGCTCAAAGGCATAACGATTTGCCTTTGCTTCGCCAGTGTATTGTTGCTCCTTTAAATGAGGAGAAATTGTCAAGTCATTTACAGGTTAAAAAAAAAATGCTTCCCCCTCCTGCGTCTCCCGCCTCTTTTTTCTCTCTCTCTCTCTCTCTCTCTCTCTCTCTCTCTCTCTCTCTCTCTCTCTCTCTCTCTCCCTCTCTTCACCTCTCATACCTGTAGTTCCGCGGCCCCTGATTCTAAGTGTGTTTCTGTGTTCTTCCAGGTTCGTCATTTCGGGGCCAAGGGCAGAGGGGTGGTCGCCACGAGGCCGTTTCACAAGGGCGAATTCATCTTGGAGTATAAAGGGGACTTAGTGACGAGGTCAGAGGCCAATGAGCGGATCAAACTGTACAGCCTGCACGACAACAGCTACATTTTAGAGTTTAAGTACAAAGAGAAGTGGATGTGGTAAGTACTTCTTATAATAATTTACTCTCCTTTAGTGACTTCACTCTCCTATTACACAGTGACCTGACTCTTACGTCAGTGCATACCCCCTCGGCTTGGAGGCATGCTCTAAATAAGAGTGTCCTATGTACATTAGTGAGAAAACTCAAACTTTCGAGAAACTTGTTTTTTAAAAAAAAAAACTTGTCTATTGATGTGGCCTAACATCTGGCCAAGTTAAGGTACTCATTCGGCGGATCATATCCACT
Source organism: Thrips palmi (assembly GCF_012932325.1). Taxonomy (NCBI): domain Eukaryota; kingdom Metazoa; phylum Arthropoda; class Insecta; order Thysanoptera; family Thripidae; genus Thrips; species Thrips palmi. The sequence continues at coordinate 8,159,962 of NW_023144633.1, forward strand.
TAATAAAATGGTGGGTTTCGTGACACCTTAGTGGTTTAATATGGCAGAGGCAGAGATGTGTACTTTTAATCCTTTTTTTACTTTTGGGCCATAAACGTAAGAGAGCTGTACCTGTAAGGAAACTTGTTTCAAATTTGACCCAAGCAATGTTTCTATATTTTGGCAAAGAGTAGGTTGTGTCAGTCGAAAGTCGAAGTGAGTCAATGCAATACCGTCTGCGGCCACCTGAAGAGATCCGTTACGTGACGCGATTCACGCTTTTAAGCGTGCTCTACAAACTGATGTGTGCACACTAAATTCTTATGGACTTTTTTATGCATAGTTATGCATGCACAGATACGTCCGTATGTTATGTATAATATTATGCATTACTGTGTACATTTTATGCAGGAAAATGCATAAAATGTACTTAGTGATGCATAATTTTATACATACCTTATGGACGTTTCTGCGCATGCATAACTATGCATAAAAAATGCGTCCTTATGCATTTAAAAAGTCCATAAGAATTTAGTGTGTGTACTCAGTATGCATCTTCAGATGCATGCTTATAAGTACACACCTACAGATACGTACTTAGCTGATTACACTTCTACATATCATACTTGACGACAGGTATGCACGAGGGTATGCATCTGTAGATGTGTGCTCAGCCAAGTATGCATCTGTAGGTGTGTACTTATAAGTATGCAACTGTAGATGCATACTGAGTACAAACTTCGGTTTGAAGAGTGTCCGAGACGAACGAAGTCAACTTGGCTGTGCAGTCAAAATTTCGTGCCTGTTGCAGTATCGACGCCACCGCCGAAACACCCCATCTCGGCCGGCTGGTGAACCACGCCCGGGGCGATGAGAACTTGAAGCTGCAACTGTTCGCGGTGGACGGCCAGCCCCGCGTCGGCCTCGTCGCCAAGCAAGACATCCAGGTCGGCGAGGAGCTGACCTACGACTACGCCGAGTGGCGCAGGGACGTGCTGCGGGACATGCCGTGGCTCAAGGCCAAAGGTACGCCGAAGACAGTGGAGCGGATTTGCAAGGATTCCTTCCTAATGTTGTAAGGGTTGCTGTGAAGGTGAAGTCGCTTGTAGTATCGCGTTGGAGCAGGAGTGGGCAACACACTCATTTCAGGAACGTGACATCACGTTCAAACGAATGTGACAACAATGTCATGACATGCGAGCTTTTTATTTAAATTGTAGGGTACTTTGGAAAGTCAACAGTGTACTCAATACTCTCTCTCCCTCTCTCCGGCGTGTACCTCTCGAGTGTACTTCCACGGTAGTGTCCTCATGAGAGCATTCACTTTCACTCCGGGAAAGTGACTTCACGTTGAAACGAGCGTGACAAAATGTCACGTTTTGAGCATTATTGTGTCACGCTCCTGGAATGCGAGGGCTGCCAGGAGGCTGTACTCAAATGTGTAGACACCCGAGCGCCCCTGACAATCTATGCAGCAAACGGTGTGTACCCTTCTGAATACACTCTCATGGCATGTACTCAAATGAGGGCACGCTCGTGCGATTAAACTCATGAGTGCACGCCGAAGAGTGTGTACTGAGTAAACTTTTGGGGAGTTTTCGGAGTATTCTTTACACAGTGCACATAGGTGCAGTGCAATAAGACATGACACCGTGCGTGTATGAGCACTAGTCAGAAATTCGAGGGTTCACATGGAAAGGATTTCTTTACGAAAGAAAGAAAGAAAGGCATTATAGGATTGCTTCGTATTTTGAAGGATGTAGATTCGTTTTGCGTAGCATTTCCTCGTAGATTTTACAATGCCTTCACTGAAAATAGAAAGGTCAGAATTTTTAGCCCTTTAAGGGACTGAAAAGTTAGACCGATAAAGGGCCATATTTTGATGTATGCCGAATGGTCATACTTTACTGTATCACAGAGAAAGGTGGATACATCCCCAAGCTAAAAAAATGGCCATTCTCGCTGATGTCTGACCTTTTCTCGGTGACAGATTTTTCGGTTGACAATTTTTTCGGTCATACATTCGTGTATGACCGTTTTTCGGTCATACATTCGTGTATGACCGTTTTTCTGTCATACTTTTTGTATCACCGAAAATTTGTCAGAAGTCTCACCCTTCGAATTTCAGTGTTCATTTCCTTCGTATTACGTAGGCTCCTTTGTATGATCCTTTGTGTGATCCTTTGTAGGCTTTGTAGGAAGACTTTGTGTCGTGATCAGTGCTTTCGCCTCTGTACTAGTTGTGGCCTACGCTGCTTGCATTGCTCTTGCTTCATTGCTTGTGTTCGCGTGCGCTTGCTTTGCTTCCCGGCTTTGTCTTAATGGATGGAACACACAGAACAGACTTGTTGGGAATCTACAGTGGAGTCTGCCAACGTAACAAAATTAATTGTGACATTTTGTAACTTTCCATAAGATATTGCCTATATGTAAGAACAAGATTACACATTATGGTGGAAATTTTCTCCAGTGTACTCAAGTTTTTAAAAATATCTTTTAGGTACAGTGATTTTTTGGAGGTAAGTTACAAAGTCAGCTGCATCACTTCAAAATGGAGAACTTTCACCCTGATACTCAAAATATATACTTTTAAACTTTAATAGGAGTGAAGTGCGCAGGATTTAGGACACTGCAAATGCGAAGGCGATACTAAAGTACATTTTTTGGCGATACAATTGAGTATCGCCAATTAACGGCCTTACGGAACAGTATTGCCTTCAGAACGGCGATACACAGAAATATCGCCAAAAATTTGGCGATACTTTTGGGTGGCCAAAACCACGGCATTAAACTAAAGTTTTGTCCCCTCGATTTGTTCGTCGTTTATTGCCAAATCGTTGCAATACTCAAAAGTATCGCCAAATTTTGGCGATTCTTTTGTGTATCGCCGTTTTGAAGGCAATACTTTTCCGTAAGGCCATTTATTGGCGATACTCAATTGTATCGCCAAAAAAGGTACTAGAAGTATTGCCTTTGGATTTAAAGTGGACAGCCGTGAGTCTGCCGGCGGTGTTTTCATCAGCTGTGGGCTGGATCTGAGCACCCAGGATCTGCGTGGAGCTTTCTGCGGAGGTCCAGGACCGTGGCCTCGACGATGTACGCAACTGCAACGTAGATGAAGGAGGTCCTGGCAGGGACGCAGCACGCAGGATCTCCCAGCCTGGCCGTGGCGACTGGGACGACAATGCGACGTGGCCTCCGGGATTCTACCTCCGCCGAGCTCAGCATGACGGGCCCTCATCTCAGTGGGCCAGAAGACCGGTGGAAACGGTCAAAACCCGGACGCGTTTTGACCTTGGGAGTCGCTAAAGGGAACTCGAAGCGAACGTGTGACCCTGCCAATGGATCACTCGTTGGGCGAGGAATCCATTCGAGGAATCCATTGGCGGGGTCACACGCTTGATCCAAGTCCCGTTTAGCGACTCTGGAGTTCAAAACGCGTCCAGAGTTTTGGCCGCTGGCGCCGGTCTTCCGGCCCACTGTGAGCCCGTGCCTCGCCTATTGTCTCGTGGAGGTGCTCGGAGGGCACTTAGCCCCTACACAATGACAGGACGGCCTATTAAGTCCGTGTGGCCGAAGTCCAGGAGAAGTATCACGTGACACATGACGAACTAGGCGCTCAGTACGACGACGGACGACAGTTTGTGGTGGATTGGCTCGTCGCGACTGGCGGGGAGTAGGGTGGTAGTGCTTGCTGGGCTTGCAGGTGATGGTTATAGCTGCTTTTATTTTTATGCATGGCAAAGTGTTGTGTTTGGGTGCCCTGTTTACATAACCTTTCTTGCAACGAATGTGAAGTCTTATTCGGTCGTACTCGAATAGTCTCACGTTCGGTTGAATGTGAAGTCACATTCGTATTGTTGATCCACGTTAAAACGAATCTGATGTGGTATTTAAGCGAGTGTGACACAATTCACATTCGTTGGACAACAGTGTACTGCACACTACGCACCTTATCAATGCACATTTACACTGGTGAAACAAAGGCATTAAAATTATGCCCTTTATGGGCATACCTAAACGATTTACGCCCTTCAAGGGCATAAATCGTTAATGCCATTGGGGAGGGCATTAAAATTTTGCTTGAAATTCCTATACCATTACGCCCTTCCCAAGGGCATATACGATTTATGCCCTTGCAAGGGCGTAAAAGAGTATTTATGCCCCAAAGGGCATAATTTTTATGCCTTTGTTTTACCAGTGTATGATTTTTTTAATGCATGCACAGATACGTAGTGCGTGTATCATATTATGCATCATTGTGTACACTTTGTGTACCTTCCTGCAGAAAATGTACATAGTTACACATAATATTATTCACGCCTTACGTACGTTTCTGTGAATGCCTAATAATGCATTAAAAAGTTCATAAGAGTTTAGTGTGTGTTATCCTTATCAGGCTCACCCTGGAGTCTAGAAGGAACGTGCTTATAGTTTCCAAGGAGTTAAAGTAAATTTTGAATATCGTCCCAATTGAGATTTCTTTACTGAAACGGAACATTGCTTCATCAAGGCAATTTACATCATGAAGTGGGAAGAGTGAGAACGGATTTGGTACACTCTCAGCCGTTCACTGACTTTTTCTCATTAGCAGACGTATTTCTGTAAGCAACCATAATACTTAGTATTTAGTTCCTGAATACTTTAAAATTTCTTTGTAATTTACTAAGAAAACGGTAATATCAGTACAGTAATTAGCAATTGATAAGTAATACTGACAAAAAATGCTAAGTATGTTGCTTACAGAAATGTGTCTGCGAATGAGAAATAGTCAGTAAAAGGCTGAGAGTGTATTTTAACCACCTAATATTGTTGTTGTTGCCTGCAGGGGCGCAGCCGTCCGCCGCAGCTCTACCGTCGTGGATCCCGCGAGTGGAGGACCTCCCGCCACCGCCGCCAGGCTATCCTCCCGTGATCCACTACATGCGCTACGTGGTCAGGGCTTACACTAGCCACTTTGGCATCGGCAGTGGAACCAGCGAGGGCTCGGGGTGACAACGGCCTTCCTCCATTTCGAACCGCCCGTGTACCAAACAGCGAAACTTTCTTTATTTCTATTCTCTTGAGGTGTTGGGTTTATCGTCTAGACACGTTTTTTTTCTTTTGTCTGCTAAATAAATTTGATCACTTATTGTACTTTTGTCTGTTAAGAGTTTATCCTCGAGACACGTTTTTTTCTTTTGTCTGTGAAATAAATTTGATCACTTATTGTACTTTTGTCTGTCAAATAAATTTGATCACTTATTGTACTTTTGTCTGTCAAATAAATTTGATCACTTATTGTACTTTTGTCTGTCAAATAAATTTGATCGCTTATTGTACTTTTTGACCATTTTATTTGTATCTGGCTGAAATGACATTATACGACTGTGCAATCTGCATCAACACAAATCAAAAACTTCCCATCCTCAAATTTGATCAACTTTCTGCGTAAATTTATGGGATGAAGGTTTGACGGTGCGGAAGGCGGATACGTGATGGCGGCCAAGGTTCAAGCAAGGGTTCAAGGGTACGCTTTAGAACTTTGTTTGGTCATCACTCTAAATGTCTTACGAAGAAGTTTCCCATAATACGAAGGGAATGGCGCAAGCATCATACGAAGGTGGTTTTTCTTCGTATTACGAAGGTTTTTCTTTGTATCTTACAGTGAAAAAGCTAAAAAGATTCGTATTACGAAGGAATATTGCTTCGTATTATGCTTGCGCTGATTATGCTTGCACTGTAACAAACGAATAACGTAGGTCAAAATTCATTGTAAGACATTTAGAAGTGATGTCGCAAAATTTTCAAGTTTCAAATGGACCATATTTTCTATCACGTTTTTGGACGGTCTCTCACCTTCTATGGACGGTTTGTAACGTCTAAAACGTTTCCACGTTGGTTGCAATATTGTCCCTTTTCTCCATAGGATTTTTACGTCCAATTACCAGAAACAAAATAGTGCATAAATATTCGCAATGATTGTTCTGAGCGCGCTTTAAAAACTCGAGGGGTGAATCGAATCACTCTGGTGTACACATGAGTTTATGAGTACACCTTTCTTTATTCATAAATTTCACATTTGTAAACGTTTTAAGGCTTTATTTAGCGCTTTGAACGGCACTCAAAGCCAAATCGAGCGAAAAACTAGCCCTTGTTGAACTTGTGAGTGCACTGAGTTGAGTACGGGCGAATTTAGTCTGTGCGTCATCGGTACCAAAGAGACTTGACAGACAATTTTATTGTCATAGGAACGTTTCCACGGTAGAGTATTTACTTCTGGAAAGCTGGTTTGGAACAAATAAAAAAAAACAAGAAACAACTCTATCATCCAAAATGTAGCTTTACTTATTAAAGTCAAGAGAGCACATCTCCGAAGGTGTATAAATTGCCTCGGGTTCTTATTCAAAGTAATTACAGTACTTGCTTCAGACATGACAGGTCAGCATTGATGAGTAAAATAGAAACAATAACTGAAGGGTTAATTACAATTTTCAGTCGAAGGAATCGGGCCAGACAGATGCGCGGATACATGCGCGCCGTAGATGAGACGGCTACGTCAGATCCTAGTGCAGTCGCTGAAGCATCCAGCCCTCCTCGCGTGCGATGCAAACCTGGGCCTCTTTCCGTCACTCCAGGACCGGCCTTTGAGCTCCGCGTGGCAGCCTAAGAGGCAGAACTCGCAGTCGCAGGACGTGGGGACCTTGAAGTGTTCTGACCACGGTAGGAGGTGCAGGGCAGTGTTCCTGGTAAGAAGGTCCAAGATGGCGGGACGATGGAGCGAGGCGTGGTGGCACGAGCCATGGTCACCACAGATGATGGACAGCAAAGTAAGGCTTGGCGCCGACTTGGGACTGATTCCTTGTAGGAACTGGTCGGACGGCCGCGCGTTCGCGACCAGAGTCTGCAGGGAGGGGAACAGGGGCAGCACAGTTTCCACCAGATCCAGCGAGTTGCAGGACAGCTCCAGGGACTTGATGTAGGGGGCGGAGGGTGACTGGCCCAAAGCTACCAGGGGCGCAACAGGGTTGACCGCTGGTAGTCCTAGCGCAATCGACCTCAGTTTGGATGACTTGCGGAGCAAGTCCAACAGCTGAGGGGGAAAGAATGGCTCCTCCGATATGTCTGACAAATTGAGAGTCTCGAGCCTGGGGAACAACGCATGCAATTGAGGTAGATGATCAATGCAGATCTTTGCCGGGACGTAGGTCAAGTGGCGCAGTCTTGGTAACTTCGCCAGCAAAGGCACGGGGACTTCTGAAAATCCAAAGTCCACTTCTTCGAGCGTGGCGGCATGCGTTGCCAAGAGTGATTCGAGCATGTTCTCGGCGGCCACTACTGCCTCGTACTTCAGCGTGGTAAGAAACGCCCTCCCGTCGCCCGGCCACGCCGCCTCAAATAACCACGCATCAATGTATAAATGCAGTTCACGGAGTTGCCGCATGGCGTACAGCATTCTCATGAGTGGGGGCAAGGGCTCGGTGGGCATTTCGTACTGCATTTTCAGGTGAAGCGATCGCAGGCCGCCGAGGGCGCACATCCTTTCGACAATGGCCGTGGCCCAAGCCAGGCTGGCGTCGTCCCAGACGCGGATTACGAGCTTGTTGACGACACACGAGCTGGTGGACAGGACGGAGGCCGTCAGCTCCAAGTCACGACTGGTACACCAGACGTCGATGCCGGCCAGGCAGGGGACCAAGCGCAGGGCGGCGCGGATGATGCCCCCATCCTCCAGCCGCACGGGGCGCCACAGGTCCGCGTGCACGCAGAGGTCCCTGAGGCGGCGGCACGCCACGCGGCAGCGGAAGAGGTCCCTCGGAGGCAAGTAGGCCAGCACGGCCAGCAGCGCGTCGTCCGGCAGGGATAGCAGCTGCAGGCACAAACACAACCGCGCACCTTAAGAGATTCAGTCCATAACTTTACGGAGAAAGTTACTCTAATTTTGGGAATGCACTAATATTCTACGGTGACAAGTGTCATACAACTGCACTGTGGCAAAAAGGCGCGGAGAATTGTGTTAATTTATTTGCCAAGATTCTCCGTAGCCCTCACTCTCAGCCTCTTGTAGACTTAAGGGGAGGATCTGGTGAAAATCTTGCTATTTTCCAAATGGATCGCACTGTCGCAATTTGTTCGGCATTTAATATCTTTCTTTGAGGAGTCTAAAATTTGACTTTTGAAGGCACATACCAGGCTCTGAACCCAGTCGAAGGGTCTTTTTGATCCTATTTTGGCTGTATCTTAAAAAATCTTCTTGCGCATACTATTTTGTCGTAAAAGGTTGACCTTGACATTTTGCACTTCTTCGATTCATTTTCAAAAGATGCCGGCATGCATAGCTCAAAATTTCCACAACATTATTAATTGTAAGCTTTTTAAGCTGAAAAGTCCCTACAATTTGTCTATTTTGTACATTTTTGGTCATTTATAGTGAAATGCTTGGCTAGAAAGCTTGCGAATAAAAGTGTAATTTACGTTTTGAGTTCTGCATGCCAGCATCTTTTAAAAATCAATCGAAGTGAAAAATGTCAAGGCCAACCTTTTACGACTAAATAGTATGCGCAAGATGATTTTTAAAGTTATAGCCTAAATAGGAGAAAAAGGCTCTGCGACTGGGTTCAGCGCACAGAATGTGCCTGCCCATTGAAAAATTTTAATAATTACTTGGTAAGACATCAAATTTTTAACAAATTTTCACAGTGGGACCTATTTAGGAGAAAATAGCATTTTCACCAGAACCTCCCCTTAATCGTCAGTAACCAGGTACTATAGCCTACAACAATAATACTTAGTATTTTCTTCTTGGATACGAACAGTTTGCTGCATAAAATTAAGTAGGAATTGTTTTCTTTGTCCGTAAGTACTAACAAAAGTGTAGATAATACGAATAAAAGTCTAAAGTTAATAACTGTTGCACATACAAGAGGTTGAAAGGGTACCAAGACATAAAAATTCGTCTTGGACAATAGACCATTCTAGTCGTGCACTGTTAAAAATAATCGTAAATTTACGACATTTTGTAGAACAATTACGTTGTTTTTAAACGACATTTTCTGTTACGACCAAAGTCGTAAATATACGACTTGAGTCGTAAATATACGACATATTTGTCGCTAATTTTGATAGCGAGACGTTCCGTTTTGAAACGAGTGAAGTCGTAAATTTACGACTTAATCGTAAGTTTACGAACGATCGTAATTTATTTGTTGAATATGTCGTGCAGTTATGACTTCTGCCGTATATTTGCGACTCTTGTCGTAAATTTGTGTTTCGAATCGTAAATGAACGACATAAATCGTAAATAAGCGAGCAAAATAGTAACTTTTTACTAACTTTTTGGATATTTCAGATTTTAAAATATGTAACCGCGATTACGACATAGTCGTAGAGAAATGACGTTAACGTCGTTCAGTTACGACGAAGTAGTTTAAGAACGACTTCCGTCGCTATGAAAATTAGCGACTTTTTTTGTCGCTAATTTACGACAAAATTTCTAACAGTGAATGATCGTTATCGATTAGTCAATGCAATGAATATACATCGGTGTGACATCGTGACGTCTCAGGGGCATGACTGAACTGATCAAAAGGGCCATGGGCATTAAATGAGCAATTTTATAGTGCCATGAGGGAAAATTAAAACATGGATCAAGCAAAACTGGGGTCGAGCTTAATCGCACTGTAGAGAATGTCACATCCGTTCTACAATACTGAGATTGGCTTTAAACGGGGCTTTGGCAGAATTTCAACACTTTTAGTATGTGGTAATTTTGAAAATGAACACATAAGGTGTTATTTGAATAAAACTCTGCACCGGAAGTCAAAGAACAATAGGAGGACTCTAAAACAACACAGTAAATGTCTTACGGTGAAAGGCTGCACCAACATGGTGGAGATTTTCTCCATAATACCAACGAAATTCGTCAAAATCTCTATAAGGTACAGTGAATTCTCAATGGTATGTTACGAAGGCAGCTGCACCACCATAATATGGAACATTTTCACCATAATATGGCGAATCTTCACTGTACAACATTTAGAGTGAACTTCTACGCAACGCTGACTCAGAGGTGGGACGAGGCGTGGATACAGAGTTCTTCAGAGCAAATCCACACCGGGAATCAGCAAAATCAGCAAGAGAACGGGAGAAGTGAAAGCGTAGCGCACCCGCCCTGAGCGGTGGTGCGCTCTCGGACTTTTTTCTCTCCATTATTGACTTTTTATTGTTTGCTTCCGTAGTTTTTTAAGCAGCAATAATATATAGGGTTACCTTCGAAACGATGCACAGTATCGATGACTATAAAGACTAAATTGTCATCAGATGTTGACTATTTTTGAAGTCCATTGCGTATTGACACTATTGCAAACTGACTTTAAATCAATGTAACGAACTAAACCTGGCATAGATGTTGAAGACATAGCACTTTTAATTGCTGTGTAAAAACACTCTTTAACAAAATATAATAGGTCAATAACAGTCTGACAGTGAGGGGGCTTACATGGGTTACGCAGGGCTAGTCGTAACGAGCGCACGTTACCCAAACTCTGCCCATTTACAACCGCCACCACCGATAGGGTACTTTCGTGAATCCCTGAACCGGAAGCACACAGACGCCATGTTGGCGGAAGTAGATCCAAACTTGACATGGGAAAGAGACGTTCGTCAAACGTATCGGCCACACTTGAACATAAACAGTTGTTTGATACTTGTTTGCAGTGCATATGTGTTTCGCGAGCAATATTTGTACAGCTCGGCTATAGTTTTGGATCCGAAGAGAGGTTAGTTTCCGGCCAATTTGGCGTCTGCTGGTCTGCTTGCTTCCGGTTCAGGATTCTACGAAAGTACCCTATTAGCTCGCACCTGCAATACTCTTTTGTTTTTCCCGCTCTCTTGCTGACTTCCGGTCTGCATTTCCTGCAAAGTAACCTGTTGCACGAGGAGTGCGATGTCTCAACGCATTGCACCGTCCGTTTCATGTTCAAAGCTTTAGGAAAAGGGTATCTCAAACACTGTGGCAAAAGGGTGCGGAAAATTCTGTCAACAGCTTGTGGCAATTTTTCGTAGGACTAAACAATCTTCTACGCCCTGAGGGTAAGACTGTACGATCCTACGGAGAACACTGTAAGCCAACGGAGAATTGATAAGAGGCCTACGGAGAATCGTGGCAAATAAATATGCAGAATTTTCCGAATCTTTTCGCCACAGTGCGAAGAGGCCTGGACCGGAAGTCGGGGGCTTCCATCTCAACTGGAAGCTCAAAAGTAAACGTGCTGCTTGAAATGTGCCAGTGTGTTGACGTTACTTCGCACTTTAACATGGTTTGAACCAAATAGTACAACACTGGAGCGGGGCCGTTACGCCTCGAAATTACCTCGTTGTTAACAACTCCTTTCTTCCGGTCCAGACCTGCTCTGATACACCCTGACTGTGCTCCTTCCCATTCCGCAGATGGCCCAGATTCAAGCAGTGAATAAACTTTCTTTTGCGAAACCTGATTGCTTTCAGCCGTGACTTACCGATAGATCCATCTTGGCGGTGCAACCGCTCGTATGTCTCGAACGACGTAGGGACGTAGTCGGACGTAGTCGACAGCAAGCACTCGTGATGTTCAGCCGTCTTCGTTTGACTCTCTCAAGCACACGAAGGCAGGCTAGATGGGCGCAAGAGAGAGCGAGAGCTCCCAGGCGTTTGTTCGCTGGGCTAACCCTGATTCTGTTATTCTGTCTGTCGTCAAAACACATTCACCGCTTGTTTTGGTAATACAGGCCAATCAAAAGCCATCACTGTTCGGAATGTGGGCGTGGGCGCGCACCTTCTTTTAACAGCTGGCCTGCACTCTAAATGTCTTACGAAGAAATTTCCCATAATACGAAGGAAATGGCTCAAGCATAATACGAAGGTGGTTTTTCTTCGTATTACGAAGGTTTTTCTTTGTATCTTACAATGAAAAAGCTAAAAAGATTCGTATCACGAAGGATTATTCTTTCGTATAATGCTTGCGCCGAATCCACAGTAACATACGGATAACATAGGTCAAATTTCATTGTAAAACATTTAGAGTGTGTGTTTTGACGGTGCGAAACGACTTGAGGTGAACTGGCTATTCTTTGGTCCCCAGGGACACAAGTTTGCTTCATAGGGGGCAATAGGGTACTTCAAAGGCCCACTCTCAGCACGTTATTGACTTTTTATCATTTTGTCAGTACTTATGCAAGTAATTTGTGCAACCATGATACGTATTTTTCCTTTTTTGGCTATACTGAAGGCAGTGTTGTCAATTTAGGGGTTCTAATAGAAACTATTCATGTTTTGAGTAAAAGTCAAACACTTTGGTTCGCAGCAAATGTCCTTGTACGCCTTCTAAAAGCATGCCTCACATCAAAACAAGCGAAAGTAAGCTCGAGTAGTGTCAAATCATAAGGTCGTCCGGAATTACCCCAGGCTGGGGCAATTCCGGACACGTGCAGGGCTTTTGTTAGGCGCCTATATCTCCCTAACCGTTGCTGAGATTTGGCTTTCATGCATATCATTTTGAAGGTAAAGGTCCATACTTTACTGTCCTGTAATAACATTTGACCCAAGAAGCATATTCAAGCTCAAAGAGCCCCCCGCCCCAAAAAAAAGGCGTCTAGAACTACCTCACTCTCCCTTACCTTACTACCATCTTACAACGTACTATCTACCATGAATTTGGTCCGTACTTCTGGGCATTGATGATGTTTGTACAACTTCACTGTCAGAAAACTCCGCAAAAATACGGAAATTTAACGGAGACTGTCCATTTTTAGGCACGAAGTAGCCTTATAGTATCCCCCAGGATTCAGCCTCGCTGGGATTTGATCGCGTGGCCCCTTATGCAAGTCGAAACCTCTCTGTACGATTTTGATGAGATTTTGCAGACTGGTAGAATTCTGAGACGTGATTTCAATTCTGGAATATGGTTGAAATCTGAGAAAATCTGAGAAAAATCTGAGAAAATTGCCGTCAAAATCACTGTTTCCATAGCAAAGCTCGACTCGTCAACGAAAAGGGAAGAGAGAGGGGGGAGCCGAGCCAAACCCAACAAATAGCATGGCTCCTTTTCGCTCGTGTACAGGTTACCCCAAAAACGGTCGCTTCTTTGAAAAAGGACGTTCGAATAAAAAACTTTCCGCGACCGTGATAGAACAGATGTAACAATAGCACAAGAGGGTTTTTTGGACGCAGTCTTTTCATTGGCACTGCCTGATGAAAATTTTTAATGGGAATGTCTTTGCTCATGCGCGGAACATTACACAGTCATACCAACATGGAAACCTACACTCATTGTGAGTTTTGTGTTTGTTTCATTTTCAATGTGTATTTTCTACCACAAAATTAATCTGTTTAAATTATGACATTATATCTGAATATATTTTGAGGACACATGTTGAAGAAAAGATTTAAAAATATTGAAAAAATAGAACAATTTTTTCATTTATCAACTCTTTACTGAATCAATAAAACAAAATTATACTTCTTAGCTCTGTCTTAGCTCTAGTTTTTGTTTGATAGTTCTTTTCATTCAGTTAGCACGATGACCACATCGCTCCACCTCGCGACTTTCAGTGCTCATGTTCCTCGAACAAGACTCACCTGCGATTCGAAACCATCCCTACTGAGTTTATAAAGTTTGTCAAACCAACCGTCGTGGTGTTATTACGTTGTGAATGAGAACTATTACACAGAATTGAAGAAAACATGACTAGAGAACCGCCATTTGAAACAAGCCAAACAACTCAATGTCAGCAATAATGGCGGGGCAGTTTTAATGCGCGGCTACTCGTGTTTTCGGCTTCGCTATTTTTCGCAAGGGCGCAGTTGCCGAGAAGATTGTTGCCAACCCGCGAAAATTAATTTACTGCCTCCTTTCCCCCACGAACATTTTTATAATGATTGACTTCAAAGATGTTCCAGTGTGGGATACATTAGCATTGGAATTTTTCGAATTTCACGGCATTTTGATTTCTTTTTGTTGCCAAGATTAAATTTTGACGGGTGGCACATCGACCACATTGGTACCCTTGCCATTCGTACCTAAACCACCCCCTATCCCTTTTACACAACTTTTTTCCTTTCTCCACACTCCTACACAATAACTATATTGACTTCGTGACTCCTAGGATTTCTTGAAATCGTATTTTTTTCTATGCGGAGATCTCCGTTTTCTTGAATTACGGATTTTCTCCGTAAAAGAACGGAAATGAAATAGAAGCCTTACTTATCAAAAAGAACAGACTAATTCACGTTATCGATGAGTTGGGCGAGAAAATGATTAAGTGTTCCAAGCGTGCGCCTTCCCTAAAGCGACATCGCCTTTGGGTTTCCGCCCATTTATCCGATCCAAATGTGGTCAAGTGGATCTTTTAACAGTTTCGGAGAATATCACTTTCGTTTGAAAGGGCGCTGTTTGTATTAACATCGAAGGTGGAAGAAGATTAGTAAACCGTTAAAATGCGTTTACTTCTGCAAAGATACGGAAAATCTCCGTAAAAATAAGAAAAATGTACGGAGAAAATCCCTCCGTAAAATTGTGGAGAAACGCTCTCCGTAAAAATATGGAAAATTTACGGAGTCTCCATTCTCAAAATTAGAGTACTTTTCTCCGTAAATTTACGGCCTTTTTTTCTGATAGTGTATGTAAGGCCGGCCCTAACAGTGTGAGCGCTGACTGCGATGGTGTCTCATCTCAGCGGGTCTTGGGGACCACCTTGATGGTAGCTCGCACACAAGCCTCCATCTCGTTAGTAGCGTGATCCGTGAATCCAAGGTCTGCACGATACTTCCCATAGTAAAAGACTGGTAAAGTGAACCGAATTTCCATCGACACATTGGGGTGATAGTAAGCTCCCTGCGCAGATTTTCAACCTGTCAACATTTTGAAGTCGTAAGATGAAGCGCATGCTCACTGGACTGCCATACGCACGGACCGGTGGCCAGGGACATTGCGTTTCGCCGAACAGAGTTGCCTTAAGGGTGTTGTACACTGTCGGAAGGTACTGAGGGGCTGTGAAGCAGGCGCGCTTCAAGCGGATTTTGAAAGCGTTGTCCTTCCAACCGCCGCGGGAACTCCACGAAGCCATCTCAATCGCGATCTAGCAGGAGCAAAGAGGCAACGTTACGTTATGGGTGAGGAAAGAGTATTGCAAGCGTTGTGCTATAAAAAACAAGGGCGCACCCATAAAAGCTTGCACAGAAAAGTACTTTGCAGTACGAAGCATTCACCGGCTTCGTATTCCGAGCTCCCTTGCGAACTTTTTCCCGCCACATTGCAAAGAAAGAGTTCGTAAGTTGCGAAGAAAAAAGTTTGCAACGTTGCAAAGCGCACTGCTCTACAAACTGAAGTGTGTACTCAGTATGCATCTACAGATGCATACCTAGCTGAGTACACATCTACAGATGCATACCTGTTAAGTATGCATTAGTAGGTGTGTACTTGTCACCATATAAATGCCCAGTATCAAGTACACATCTACAGATGCATAATTGGCTGAGTACACATCTACAGATGCATACCTGTTAAGTATGCATCTGTAGATGTGTACTCAGCCAAGTTTGCATCTGTAGATATGTACTCAGCTAGGTATGCATTTGCAGGTGTGTACTTATAAGTATGCACCTGTAGATGCATACTGAGTACACACTTCAGTTTGTACAGTGTTAGAAATTAGCTCCGAAATTTTATGGAGAAAACCTTTCCAATCACGTTCATGGAGACTCCATTCATATCCATTTTTTTTAAAGATTTTGTATTGAGTATACACATTCATATTTTGTCACTTGAAATATCTCTTTGTGCTGGTAGCATGATCCTGGATGGCATGGAACAGTCATTTTTCCCGTTTTATTAAGAGAAGTTAAAATATCATCTTGCGCGCAAAGTTTCTTCGACAAGAATTGAGACCTGACCTCCAAAAATTCTGGAACGCTTCACTTTCATTACATACATCTATGGTCTAAACCAAAAATATAGACCAGAAACTTAATGCAGCCTAATAAAAGAACTTCAAAACTTAATTTTTGTTGTTAAAACAAAAGATTAAAATGTGGTTTTTATTTTTTTAGTAGGCTGTTTTAAGTTCCTCACCTATATTCTTGGTTTAGACCATAGAGGTGACTGCAGTGAAGAGTCCCCTTCCCCTTTTTTTTTAAGGTCTGGTCTCAATTCTTGTCGAAGAAACGTTGCGCGCAAGATGAAATTTCAGCTTTTAAAATGGGAAAATGACTGTTCCATGCCATCCAGGATAATGCTATACCAGCACAAAGAAGTATTTGAAGAAACAAAATATTAAGGGGGCAGTAGGGTGATTCCGTGCGTAGGGGGCGTTTTCGTGTCCACACCCTCCCCAGAGCGAACTTATTCCAGTGCAGTCCATTTATACACTTAAGAATCTTGTTGGGTACTGGACTAGCTTGTTCCCTTGGTATACGGACTTTCAAAGCTAACATGTGACGCGGGAGAGGGGCCAAAAGGGTCGATTTTGTAAGTTCCGTCATGTCCATTCGCACCTTACACCAACTTTGCGGCTCTATAACCCTTTGTTCCATTCAAATCTTCGAATTCCACAAACACCCATCAAATCTCTAACTAATAGTGACTATCTTGCTTGAATTTGAAGATCGTATATTGATTGGAAGTGTACTTTCAGAACGCGTACTAAATGTCCACCGTACTCCGACTTTTACCTTGGCGGTTTCAAAGTATGCACCACAAAAACTACTAAGAGTGCTCCCTGCTCAGAACCACCGCCGTATTTAGAATCAGCACGGTCTGTTTACCACATGAACGAGTTTCGGTGGCGATAAAGCGAGGGGGGTGAGTGTGCGAGTGGAAGTTGTGTGTGAAATCGGTGGGTTGTAACAATTGGTGTAATTTCCGTATGCCCCTCTCGCTCCTCTTCTATCGGGTTTTGAAAGACATCCTACACGTGAAAAGATGTGTCTTGACGTCGAACTAGTGTGCCAAACTTATGGCATATTTCTGTGGCGATAGGCATTTGCAGTGAGCCAGAAACACCTGTTTGTAATTTCCGTCAAGCGTAATTTCCGTCATATTTTCAGTAAATTCTGTCATATTTTTAAAGGGGGAGAAAACGAAAGTCAACTTGGAGCTCGCCCACGCTCAGAGTGTCTTCCTGGGGTTGAATTGATGCCATCCAGGCAAAATTCCGGCCGAACAAGCAAGATTGCTTACGTGACTTTCTAAGGTGGCTAAAACGGCCCCTACGCACGGAATCACCCTACTGCCCCCTTTATGTTAATACCCATAACAACAAGTCTTCAAAAAATTTATTATAAATTGATATTTTATAAGATGGTCCCTAATTTTGACACTTACGATAGCGTTGTGATGGTCTTTCGAAGGTAAGTTAAGGATACCTCATGTATGCGGGGCGGAAAGAAGCTGCCTATTTGTATGGCAATTTTCCCGTCATCAAAATGGCAAGTGCACATTTAGTGCGACAAAATACTTACGTCTGTATTGTCGTCGAAGATGTAGGAAGTGGTCATATTCATAGCACCGCGCACAAACGAAGGTCTTTTGCGGTCGTGTGCCACCCGAAAATGGAAAAAGAACGGCTTGCTTTGTTTCTCGGGTGGACACATTTCCATGGTCTCTAAAATGATGTTGAACGGGCCCTGTCAGGAAACGAAACGGATTTACATCGAATATTTTGCAAGGGTTGTTAATTCATATCGTTCTTTCCAGCTGTCGAAGCTTTGAATTCTCATTCCAAAATCTGAAAAACTGCATTGTCGCCTCGGTGCGTTGTGAGCCGCTAAAACGCATGGGAAAAGCCCAGGTTCGCAAACTTTGGTCACGTTTTTCTCTCAAATATCAGATCCAGTCCTCCGGAGCGCAGTGAACGAGCTACACTAGAAACCGGAAAGTTAAGCCACCTTAAGGGCAAAAAAATTTCATACCTGGGTGCGGTGAGCATCAACATTTTTAACATCTTCTCCCTCTGGCTCCCCTCCAACCCTAAAGTTAACTTCAGCCCTAATTACGGCTAACTGTCGCTAGTTTCTGAGTTATTGAGGTTTGCGGCTACAAATTTGGTCGTTTTACTCATATTCTCCTAACAAATACCAAAAAACACTTTTTAACCTTCAGCTCCTGAAATTGGTCTTTAGATCATAATATTTTTTTTTAAACATTGTTAAAAGTCATGAGTTTGGTCAAATTTTAAATTGTTGAAAAAATATTTTAGTAAGGGAGTATGGGGCGATTTGTAACAGGGGCGATTCGTAACAAATGCGTTTATTAGTTAAAGTGGAGGGAGCAGAGGAAAATCTGAGTATGGCCCCTCTTTCACCTCAAGTCGAGGGTCTTTGAACAATCGAAGCGGATGTGATCGGTGCTCAGGTATAGTTTTGGAGGGCGTCTGAAATATAGGGTACACCGAAATTTCGGCAAACAGGCAAATCTTTTATTTTGAGTTCTAGGAAGTTTCTGTCTGAGGCTCCCCAGGTATGAATCACCATCGAAGTACCGTTGGGGTTTTGAAGCGTGACCCCTTTACAATGTAAACACGTGGCATAAGTTGCTTTTACTTTGTCCAGTGATAGTTAGGGACGGATTTCTTGCGTAACAGGCATTTGGGGTGATTCGTAACAGACCCGTATAAAAACAAGAGTTTAAGTAGTTGTTGGTGTTAAATGCTTGAATTATTTCTCGAATCATCTGCCGTTTTATTCCAATACATTTACACAGTTCGAAATGCATTTTAAAGCGAGTTATTCTTTTCTTTCCTCTGAAATTGAAAAAAGTGAGGTTAGGGTTGACATGGCCGGTCACTTAATGCTGAGGCGGTCAACGGCAGCTTGTAATGTAGATTTTAAGACGTCTGCAGGACACCCGAAGAACAACTGGTGGAGGAGATAACATTCCCGACGATGTTTCATTTAATGTTTAGGATGTTATGAAAAGCCCCATGGCTGTTACAAATCACCCCATGCTGGGGCGATTCGTAACAGCATGCAAGGGTTTGGAAAACGTCTTAGATTTCAAAGATTACGGACTCCAGATTGATCCAATGGAGCTGCACAGTCTAGATGAAGGGCCAGACTGCTCAACTGGCACAAGTTTGACACCGATATGCAGAATGTTCTTAATTTTGTATAGAGAATTCCGAAATCTGTTACAAATCGCCCCATACTCCCTTACAAGTATTTTATTGATATGATTATCACTTGACCCGACTTGACCTTAAACTGGTGAAAATTGCGACTTTCACCAGAAATTGGTGGGAATAAAAGAACACTCACTCTGCAAATTTAACAGTGTAGTCAGAACACTTGCGAGTACACTCCCACGAACGTGCATTCAGCTGC